>NW_012117999.1:320000-320427 GCF_000951035.1 Colobus angolensis palliatus | reverse complement strand
ATCATGTAGTTTTTGTCTTTGGTTCTGTTTATATGCTGGATTACATTTATTGATTTGCGTATGTTGAACCAGCCTTGCATCCCAGGGATGAAGCCAACTTGATCGTGGTGAATAAGCTGTGCTGCTGGATTCGGTTTGCCAGTATTTTACTGAGGATATTTGCATCAATGTTCATCAGGGATATTGGTCTAAAATTCTCTTTATTTGTTTTGTCTCTGCCAGGCTTTGGTATCAGGATGAGGTTGGCCTCATTAAATGAATTAGGGAGGATTCCCCCTTTTCTATTGATTGGGATAGTTTCAGAAGCAACAGTATCGGCTGCTTTTTGTACTTCTGGTAGAATTCGGCTGTGAATCTGTCTGGTCCTGGACTTTTTTTGGTTGGTAGGCTATTAATTATTGCCTCAATTTCAGAGCCTGTTATTGGT
>NW_012117999.1:316973-319020 GCF_000951035.1 Colobus angolensis palliatus | reverse complement strand
TAGATGTCTATTAGGTCTGCTTGGTGCAGAATTGAGTTCAATTCCTGGATATCCTTGTTAACTTTCTGTCTCGTTGATCTGTCTAATGTTGACAGTGGGGTGTTAAAGTCTCCCATTATTATTGTGTGGGTTGCTAAGACTCTTTGTAGGTCTCTAAGGGTTTGCTTTATGTATCTGGGTGCTCCTGTATTGGGTGCATATATATTTAGGATAGTTAGCTCTTCTTGTTGAATTGACCCCTTTACTATTATGTAATGGCCTTCTTCATCTCTTTTGATTTTTGTTGGCTGAAGTTCTGTTTTATCAGAGACTAGGATTGCAACACCTACATTTTTTTGTTTTCCATTTGCTTGGTAGATCTTCCTCCATCCCTTCATTTTGAGCCTATATGTGTCTCTGCACGTGAGATGGGTCTTCTGAATACAGCACACTGATGGGTCCTGACTCTTTATCCAGTTTGCCAGTCTGTCTTTTAATTGGAGCATTTAGCCCATTTACATTTAAGGTTAATATTGTTATGTGTGAATTTGATCCTATCATCATGATGTTAGCTGGTTATTTTGCTCATTAGTTGATGCAGTTTCTTCCTAACATTGACGGTCTTTTCATTTTGGCATGGTTTTGCAGTGGCTGGTACTGGTTGTTCCTTTCCATGTTTAGAGCTTCCTTCAGGAGCTCTTGTAGGGCAGGGCTGGTGGTAACAAAATCTCCCAGCATTTGTTCGTCTGTGAAGGATTTTATTTCTCCTTCACTTATGAAACTTAGTTTGGCTGGATATGAAATTCTGGGTTGAAAATTATTTTCTTTAAGAATGTTTAATGTTGGCCCCCAATCTCTTCTGGCTTGTAGAGTTTCTGCTGAGAGATCCGCTATTAGTCTGATGGGCTTCCCTTTGTGGGTAAACTGATCTTTCTCTCTGACTGCTCTTAACATTTTTCCTTCATTTCAGCTTTGGTGAATTTGACAATTATGTGTCCTGGAGTTGCTCTTCTCGTGGAGTATCTTTGTGGCATTCTCTGTATTTCCTGAATTTGAATGTTGGTCTTCCTCTCTAGGTTGGGGAAGTTCACCTGGATAATATCCTGAAGAGTGTTTTCCAACTTGGTTCCATTCTCCCCATTACTTTCAGGTACACCAATCAGACGCAGATTTGGTCTTTTCATATAGTTCCATATTTCTTGGAGGCTTTGTTCATGTCTTTTTACTCTTTTTTCCCTAAACTTCTCTTCTCACTTCACTTCATTCATTTCATCTTCAATCACTGATACCCTTTCTTCCAGTTGATCAAATTGGCTACTGAAGCTTGTGCATTCATCAGGTAGTTCTCATGCTATGGTTTTCAGCTCCATCAGGTTATTTAAGGACTTCTCTATACTGTTTATTCTAGTTAGCCATTCGTCAAATCTTTTTTCAAGGATTTTAGCTTCTTTGCAATGGGTTCGAACATCCTCCTTTAGCTCGGAGAAATTTGTTATTACCAATCGTCTGAAGTCTTCTTCTCTCAACTCATCAAAGTCATTCTCCGTCTAGCTTTTCTCTGTTGCTGGCAAGGAGCTGCGTTCCTTTGGGGGAGAAGAAGCACTCTGATTTTTAGAATTTTCAGCTTTTCTGCTCTGATTTCTCCCCATCTTTGTGGTTTTATCTACCTTTGGTCTTTGATGATGGTGACATACAGATGGGGTTTTGGTGTGGATGTCCTTTCTGTTTGTTAGTTTTCCTTCTAATAGTCAGGACCCTCAGTGTCAGGTCTGTTGGAATTTGCTGGGGGTCCACTCCAGAACCTGTTTGCCTGGGTATCACCAGTGGAGGCTGCAGAACAGCAAATATTGCAGAACAGCATATGTTGCTGTCTGATCCTTCCTCTGGAAGCTTCATCTCAGGGGGACACCCAGCTGTATGAGGTGTCAGTCAGTCCCTACTGGGAAATGTCTCCCAGTTAGGCTACTCAGGGGTCAGGGACCCACTTGAGGAGGCAGTCTGTCCATTCTCAGATCTCAAACTCCATGCTGGGAGAACCACTACTCTCTTCAAAGCTGTCAGACAGGGA
>NW_012117999.1:315122-316823 GCF_000951035.1 Colobus angolensis palliatus | reverse complement strand
CAGCTGTATGAGTTGTCAGTTGGCCCCTACTGGGCCCCAGTTAGTTTACTCTGGGGTCTACTTGAGGAGGCAGTCTGTCCATTCTCAGATCTCAAACTCCATGCTGGGAGAACCACTACTCTCTTCAAAGCTGTCAGACAGGGATGTTTAAGTCTGCAGAAGTTTCTGCTGCCTTTTGTTCAGCTATACCCTGCCCCCAGAGGTGGAGTCTACAGAGGTAGGCCGGCCTCCTTGAGCTGTGGTGGGCTCCACCCAGTTCACGCTTCCTGGTCAATTTTTTTATCCACTGAAGCCTCAGCAATGGTGGATGCCCCTCCCCCCAGCCTCACTGTAGCCTTGCAGTTTGATATCCTACTGTTGTGCTAGCAGTGAGTGAGGCTCCATGGGCTTGAGACCCTCTGAGCCAGGTGCAGAATATAATCTCCTGGTGTGCCGTTTGCTAAGGCCATTGGAAACGCGCATTATTAGGGTGGGAGTGCCCTGATTTTCCAGGTACTGTCTGTCATGGTTTCCCTTTGCTAAGAAAGGGAATTCCCCAACCCCTTATGCTTCCCAGGTGAGGCGATGCCCCACCCTGCTCTGTGGACTGCACCCACTGTCTGACCAGCCCCAGTGAGATGAACCTGGTACCTCAGGTGGAAATGCAGAAATCACCCATCCTCTGCGTTGCTCATGCTGGGAGCTGCAGACTGGAGCTGTTCCTACTTGGCCATCTTGGAACCTCCCATCTGTTTTAGCTTTTTTGCTTAGTCTACAATCCATATTGATTCTGGCATGTGGCATAAGATTGAACGGGAAGGTTTATTTATTTTCCGTACATTTATTTAAGTGTTCCTGATACTTTGGTGAAAATACTTTCTTTCTTCTATTTCCTTTCTGTAGTGTCTTTGTCAAAAAATCCATTCACATATAGTTTGGATCTATTTATGAACTCAGCATTATGTTCCATTGATATCTTTGTTTATGCCAATACTGTAGATTCCTGACTAGCACAGCTTTATAACAAGCCTTGAAGTCAGGTATGTTAATGTTTTCATTATTCTTTTATCAGTATTATTTTGGCAATTTTAAGCACTGTGTATATGCATAGAAAGTCATTTCAGCAATTTCTACAAAGAAAATCTGTGACATTTTTACTGGGATTGGGTTGAATTGGCAGATACATTTGGGTAGAATTAATTTCTTAATAATATTGAATCTTCTGTTGCATGAACATGGCATATATATTTCCATTTGTTTAAATCTTCTGTAATTATTCTCAGCCATGTTTCAATGTTTTTAGTGTAGGTGTCTTGAAATGATTTGTTAAATTTATTACTATATTGTTTGTGTTTTTTGCTATTATGGCAAATAAAATATTTAAAATCATTGTTTATTTCTAATCACTGTTGCAAAGATTTATTAGGATTGTCTATAATATGATCATGTTGATGAAATAGACACTTCTATCACATTTCAATATTTATACATTTTATTTGTGTTTTTTTCCCCTTGACTTCAGTTGGTAAAACTTCCAGTGCAAAGTTGAATAAAAGTGGTAAAAATCGACATATTTGTCTGTTTTCAGGGGAAACCACTCCATTTTTCTAAGCAGCAAGAATTCACTAATTACACATCTCACTGATAAGTAAAATATTAGGTGCAGGGTTTCCTTTCTTTCTTTCTTTCTTTCTTTCTTTCTTTCTTTCTTTCTTTCTTTCT
>NW_012117999.1:296860-313562 GCF_000951035.1 Colobus angolensis palliatus | reverse complement strand
GTGAACCCGGGAGGGGGAGCTTGCAGTGAGCTGAGATCCGGCCACTGCACTCCAGCCTGGGGGCAGAGCGAGACTCTGTCTCAAAAAAAAAAAAAGGATAGTCTTTCGTATTTACCCACATTTATTCATATCTAGTGACCATCATTCCCAGAACCAAATTTCGATCTGCTATTTTTCCCATTCGGCCTAAAGAACTTCCATTAACATTTTTTGTAGGGTAGTTCTGATGGTAACAGCTTTTTTAGGTTTTTGTTTATCTTAAAATTCTTTATTTCATTTTAATTTCTGACAGTTTCACTTTCTGTAGAATAATGGGCTTTTATTTCTTTATTTTATCTGGCCACCTTCTTCTGGCCTGAATTATTTCTGGTAAGATGTTAATCTCATGTATATAGTAAATATTTTTCTTCTCTTTGTTTCCAGAGCTTTTTGTTATTGCTGTTGTTTTCAGCAGCATGACTAAGATATGCCTAAGTATGGGCTTACTTTACATTTATCCTGTTGATGTTCACTAACATTTTATAAGGTAACATTAAGGTCTATAAGTTAATATTTTTCACCGACTTTGGGAAATTTTTGGCCACTGTTTCTTCAAATATTTGCTCTGTTTCATTCTGTCTATTTTCTCCTTCTGATTCTCCCATTATATAAATATTTAGACTACTTGATATTATTCCATATTATAGTCAGACTCAGTTCATTTTTCCTTTCAATTCTCTAGTGTTCAAATTGGATAATTTCTATTAATGTGCTTCGAGTTAACAACTATTTCTTCTGACATCTGCAATTTTCTTTTAAACACATCCAGTGAATTTTTTATATTAGAATATGTACTTTTCAATTATAAAATGTCTAAATGATTCTTTTTATAGTTTTCATTTTTTTTCTGCTCATGTTCTCTGTTTATTCCTTATGACTACATTTTTCCTTTAAATTGCTCAACATATTTACAATAGCGCCTCCAAAGTCCTTTTTTGTTTATTCTAACAATTTGTTCATGTCCAGATCTATTTCTACATACTGCTTTAATCTATTAACTATGAGTCACATTTTCCTATTTCTTTGCATATCATATAATTTTTATGTGACATGAATATGTTTAATATTGGGAATACTTCAATCTTGGAAATCTATTCTCTAGAAGTTAATACAGCATTATGAAAGGTGATATATACAAGAATGTTTACTGCAACATAGGGGTAAAGTATCCCTGGAATCAACTTGAACATCCATCAGTAGGTGATTGGAAGAGAAAATAGTGAAACATGCCTACTATGAAATATTAGTATGCAATTCAGAGGCTTGTAATATATTCACAGACTTGTACAATCATCACAATTATTGAATTTTAGAACATTTTCATTACCTTAAAAAGAAGCTACATACCCATTAGTTAGTTGTTGCTCCCATTTACCCTAATCCCTGCTGCCCGGCAACCACTCATGTACTTTCTGTCTCTATGGATTTGCCTATTTTGAACATTTCATATAAATGTAGCAATATGATATGTAACCTTTTGTGACTGGCTTTGTTCACTTAATATAATGTTTTCAAGGTTTATTCATGTTGTAGATTGTAGCAATACTTCATTCCTTTTTATGGATGAATAACATTTTATTGGATGGATATTGTTTATCCATTCATCAGGTGATAGACATTTTGAATTGTTTTTAATTTTTAGTATTATGAATAATATTCTATAAGCATTCACGTGGAAATACGTTTTAATTCTCTTAGATATATATCCAAAGAAATTAGTAAAATTGCCAGGTCATATGGTAACTCTAACCTAAACTTTTTGGGGAACAGCTAAATTATTATCCAAAGTGATTGCATCATTTTATATTCTCAAAATAAAGAATAAGCATTCCAATTTTTCCACATCTTTGCCAAAAAATGGTATTGGGTTTCTTTCTGATTATAGCCACCTTAGTATGTGTGAAGTGGTGTCTCATTTTAGTTTTGATTTGCCTTTCCCTTAAAATTAGCCAGTTATGCTGGCCATCTTTTATGTGCTTATTGGCCTTTTGTCTATCTTCTTTGTTAATATGTCATTTTTAATGAATTATCTATTTTGTTTGTTGTGGAGTTATAAGAATGTTTTATATATATTAGATACAAATCATGATCAGATATCTGGGTTGCAAATGTCCTCTTCCATTCTGTAAGTTGTCCTTTTACTTGATGATATTGTTTGCAGTATGAAAGTTGCTAATGTTGATAAAGTCTAATGAACTTTTTTTTTCTTATTGTTATTGTTTGTGCTTTTGGTGTCATATCTAAGAAATCATTGCTTAATAACAGGTCATGAAGATTTACTTCTAAATTTTCTTCTAACAGTTCGTAGTTTTAGCTCTACATTTAGGCCTCTGACCTATCTTAATTTTTATATATGTTATTAAGTAAGGGTTCAATTCCATTCTTTCATATGTTGATACTCACTTGTCCAAGCACCATTTGTTGAAAAGGCTTCTTACCTTAATAAAATTGTCTAGTAGTCTTGTTGAAAATTAATTTAACATAAATGTAATGATTTACTGTTGGAATTTCAATTTGATTCCATTGATGTATATAGCTATCCTTATGCCAGTACCAAACTATCTTGCTTACAATTGCTTTGTAGTAAGTTTTAAAATTTGGAAGTTTGAGTTCTCCAACTTTGTTTTTTTTCTAGTTAAGATTGTGTGGCACATGGTCTCTTGCATTTTCGTATAAAATTTTTAGTCAATTTGTCACTTTCTGCAAAATAGGTAGCTGGGATTTTGATGTGGATTGCATTACATTTGTAGATGAATTTGGTGAGTATTGCCATCTTAACAATATTTTCTTCTAATCTATGAATATAAATGTGTTTTCATTTAGTTAGTACTTCTTTAATTTCTATCAACAATGTTTTATAGTTTTCAGTGTACAAGTTTCACACTTATTTTATTAAATTTATTCCTAAGTATTTTACTCTTTTTGATGTTATTATAAACAGAATTTTCCTAATTTTATTTTCTGATTGTTCATTAGTAGTGTTTAGAAATATAATTGAGTTTTGTATATTGATCTTGTATTCTGCAATCTTATTCATTAGTTCTAACAGTTGTGTGTGTGTGTGTGTGTGTATTTTATAGGATTTTCTAAATACAAGATTATGTATTCGTTAACAGAATTTACTTCTTGTGTTCTAATCTAGATGCTATTAATATCTTTTTCTTGTCTTATTTCCCTGGTTAGATCTTTCAGTACAGTATTGAAAAGAAGTAGCAAGAGCAAGCATCCTTGCCTTCTTCTTGACCTGAAGGTAAAAGCATCTAAAGTAACTATTAAGAATGATGATAGGTGTGGGGTCTTTTGAGGTGGTGTTTATCAGGCTAAAGTTCTTTTCTATTTGAAGTTTGCTGAGTGTTTTTATCATGAAACACTTTGGCTTTTTCCATGTGATTACAGCATCTATAGAGATGATTGTATAGTTTTAAAAATTAATATGATATATTACATTAAATTTTTATGTTGGTCCAGCCTTGCATCATTGGGATAAATTTCACTTATTCTGAGTACATAATCCAAAAATCTAAATATGTTGGGTGATTTGGCTTCTAGTATTTTGTTGAGGATTGTTGTGCTTATGCTCATATGGGATGTGGCTGGTCTATATTTGTGTCTGTATTCTTTTCTTGTAATATTTTTGCCTGGCATTAATATCAGGGTAATTCTAGCTTCATAAAGTGAGTTGAGAAGTATTCCCTTCTCTTCGGTTTGTTGGAACAGTTTGTTAAGGATTGATGTAACACTCCATTGAACATTTGGCAAAATTCACCAGTGAAACTATCTGGACTCAGGCTTTTCTTGGCAGGAAGTTTTATTTTTTTAATTGCGAATTCAATTTTTACTTATTATAGGTATATTGAGATAGCCTCCTACTTCTTGAGTCAGTTTTGGGAGTTTGTTACTTCCTAGGAATTTTTCAATTTCACCTAGGTTATCTAGTTTGCTGGTGTTTAATTTTATTCTATTTCTTATGCTCCTTTTTTATTTCTAAAAGACCCATGGTGATATCCTCTCTTCATTCCTACTTCTAATAATTTGTGTCTTTCCTCTTTTTTTCTTGGTTAGCCTAGCTAAAGATTTGTCAATTCTGTTGATTTTTTCAAAGATTTTGGGTTTATTTTTATCTGTTATTTTTCTCTTCTTTGTTATTTGCCTTTTCTGTTAACTTCAGGTTAATTTACTATTCTTTATATAGTTTCTTAAAGAGGAGCTTAAATTAGCAATTTGGGAAATCTTCTATTTTACCACAGACATTTACAGTATAAATTTGTCTTTAAATATTGTTTTAGCTGCCCTCATTAATTTCAGTTTGGTTTGTTTTGATTTTCAGTCATCCTTAAAGTATTTTCTAATTTCTCTTATGATATCTTCTTGACTCATTGATTATTTAAGAGTAAATTGTTTAATTTCCAAATATTTGTGATTTTCCACATTGACTTGTTATTGATTTCTAATTTCATTTTATTTTTTATCAGAAAAATACTTTGTATTATTTTAATTTTTTAAGTTTATTGAGGTGTGTTTTATGACCTAACCTATAACTTATCCTAGGGAATGTCCCATAGGCATTTGAGAAGAATGTGTATCCTGCCCATGGATTTTCTAGTATTCCAAAATTCACCTCAGATACAGATCCTACATTCCTTAACACATAAGACCAGCCCCAGCTTGAATTGTCTATTTATTGGTTATTTCCTTCTAGAATCTATCCTCCTTCTGGTAATGGTATCTTAACTTTTGTCTTCATGATTTAACTCATTTATTCTGCCTCCAGTGATAAGATATGATTCTGAGTTAGGCAAATATGGCATTAAAACCAAGAGTTAGGGTAACTGATTGATTTAGAAATGGCCATGTAACTCCAACCAGGTCAATGATATTCAATTTGTGGGCCTTAATTAAATCTACTAATTAGGAAGCACAAACTTTCTGTACCTGGAGCTACATTAGTAGAATAAAAGTTGATAGAATGTTGGCAATAGTAAGAGAATACCCAGCCAGAGAGGAAGGTCACATATTGGGAAGAAGAGAGACAAGAAGCTGATTCCCAATGATGCTGGCTGAGAACCTGAATCTAGCCAGGTTAGGACCTAGAACTAGTTCCAAGTGGGCTTCAGTAACGTGAGGTAATTAATTCCCTTTATTTTTGCTTAAGCTCATTCAACTTGGATTATAACATATTACCTCCAAAGGCTTTCTTGTTTCAATTGCCACCCCACTACCTCGCTTTTTTTTTAGAAATAATGTTGAAGAGATTCTTACATAGCTCTGAATTTGAACTAGGTAATATTATTGTCCTTTCCTACTCTAAGCTTCTGTGATCTTTGCCCATAGCTTACGATAGTCTCTGAAATAGCTTTCAGAGTCTGATACAGCATTCAAACCTTCCATTTCTCTGTTAATTTCTCATGGATACAGTTTCCCAACTGCAAAATACAGACAATTTATAGTAAATATCTTAAGACTGATTTTTTTTGGGAATCTAGAGAGAGAGATTTAATGTAAACCATTTAGTCCAATCTCTGATACAAAATAAGTGGCCAACATATGCCAACTTTATCATTTAATTCAGGTAAGTCCTACCTGAAATATAATTCAAAAATGTAGTGGTTACTTCAGAGCCTAAAAATATTGTAAGTTATACTTTAGGCCATATTATTTACAATCTCTATATAACCTGCTTATATGTTCATTTATCAATTTGGGAACTTAATAAGCATTTTATACTTGTATAAATACACTTTTTTGCGTGATTTTCTTCATTTTGTTTCTCTGTATAAGACCACTCTAATATCTATCACTATACTATACTACATTATGATATCAACATGTATCCAGTGAATGCTACTATATATTTTAACAAAATTGTATAAATAATTTCTAAATTTAATATTGCTAAGACTGTAGAAGAAACAAAAACAAAAAACAATAATCCCTCATGTGATGTATCCTCCCACATAGTCCATCTTCAAGTATCTACAAATGATATTTCAAAATTATCTGACTTGGGCATATTTTATAATTTGTTTAGTAAATGCAGACATGTCCTAAAGAACCTATTCTAAATATCTTAAAAATACGTTAGAATTTTGTTATAGATCAATGTCCTTGGAAGACAATTGAGAATCATCTTCTAATAAATAAGCAATTTAAATTCAATTCTAAATAAAATTATACATAAATTCTTTGACTCTTTTGCACTATGGTAACGATATATTTTTGTTATTTAAAAAGGATACTAAACATTTGATGTCAAGGTATACATGGCCAATTAGTTGATATTTAATTTGAGAGCAATATGTAAAATTCACTAAGGCAATTATAAAATCTTTCAATGGGAAGAGAAACTCTCAGTGAGGCTTACCAGGTTTCCAACAGACAGTACACTGCTGAACTGCTCCGTCATGGGATAGTGCTCCATAGCCATGAAGAGTGTATTTAAGACAATGCAGATGGTGATGGCCAGGTCAACAAATGGGTCCATTACAACCAGGTTGACAAGGTGTTTCACCTTTAACCATGGTTTACAACAGTCCCAAATCAAACACATATTAGCAAATTTATACCAGCATGGTGGGCATTTCTGTCTGGATTCTTCAAGTTCTGGAAGAAAAAAAGTTAGAATCCTCATGAAAACTGCTTACTTTCTGTTAAGCAGTCTTTGGTTTAAATTAAAGCAATTTCAAAAATCTAAAGTTGTTAAAAGACATTATGGGTTAATCTGCTGGAGGAACAGGAAAAATTTTACAGTGGGCTTGCTGTCATAGAAAGGATCAGTACAGAAAGGCTAGTAAGCTTTCCAAATGTATTCTGGTTAAACATAGCTTCCAAGAGTCTATCAGAAAATCTAAACTGTCTGATACTTACAAGGCTGCTAGAAACTAATGGGTAGAACTTGCATTGAGTGTACTTAAAGCTCATCCATGTTCCAGATAGAGCAAGAAGTATATATGTTATCATAGATATCTCAGGAGATGTCCTAAGGACCTTAATCAGTCACACTGAATGCCAGTTTCTTGGATTAGATATGTTTTGGTGATCTTCTAATTGGATAATTTTGTCAGTGTCAGCAATCTTAGTTTAAAAGTCTCAGATTTTATTAGATTATAGGCTTGCATATTAGACATAACAAAGTTCCATCTCTCTATATTTCTCATTTAAGTAGAGGGCATAAAAGGAGAGAAAATATCCCAGCCTAAGGAACTGGAGTCCTCACTGTTATTACAAATCAAGATTTCACAAAGTGGAACTCATTTATTACTGGAAAAATACAAAAGATTTAAGTGAAATATACATATAATTCATACATTTTCATGGTATACATTTATTTTAATGTTTGAAATACATAACTCTCAATCAAACCTATGACATAAAATTTTATATTAAAATGCATTTATCCAAGGAAAATGTACAATGATGTCAAGAAGAATTTCAACCAAATATTGGGGGAGAAGACAGAAATGCACAGATCGTTAAGGTGATACCCAAAGTACTAAAATTTGGTAAATATTGGCAAAGAAATTTGGGGAATTAGGAAGTGAAAAATTGTCTACCATCTTCCTTTGGCAAGATAATCTCTTCATCAACTTATGAGTGGAAAAATATGCAGAATTTGTTGTTTTCTGTCAATATCATTGCTGTACACCCTATTACCTGTTCTGCCAAAATGTGGCCACCACGTCTTAGCACTGAAATAGAGGGAAGGTTTCTTCTTTTTAAATCCATGGCATAGTTGACTCTAGCCAGTCACTTTAATACTATAGTGGCAACTGGAACATCTGTCCACATCCGGCACAGTTTACTATGAACTAAACCTTGTAAGAGTGTGACCAGCCTATGAAAGGACAATCACAACAACAGATAATAATTTTTCTTCTACTAATCAACATTTGCCACAAATCAATTCTATAATTCTATTTTCCTAAGTAAATTAATTTATTGTTCATTGTTTTTAAAATTTCCACTAAAAGTAGATTTGTCAATTGTCTCTTTGGATATTGAAATTCTTCAAGTGCACAGTTTGTTTCCATTTATCTTAGTACATAACTTTGTAAACAATAAATAATATTTGATTTATAATTCAAGAAAAAACATATTTATTATGTACTAGTTATTTTGTAAATACTTCTGAACTCCCAAATAACCTTATATTTACATTGAAAGTTAAAAGGAGATATTATTATTTACAGTAAATAACAAAAGAGAAATTACAAAATTTAATTTTGTCTGTATACTGTCATAATATGACTTTTTCTTTCCATACCATTTAGCAAATAAAGAGAAGCAAACAGGAACTGGATAGAAAAAAAATAAACTGGAGAAAAGTTTAAAAAACGAAATTCAGCAGGTGTGACTCATCTTGACAGTAGGAATAACCGGAGCAAAGTTGTTTAAGTTCTAAAATAAAGTCATTCAATTATTCATTCCAAAAAAAGTGGGCAGGGGGGGGAATCTCACACTTTAAAACAAAGCAGAGCATTCAGAAGAGAACTGCAGCCACATCTCCATTATTCCTGCATGGGTTATCCACACTTAGAATCACTTACAATAAGTCTTGTGTCTTTTGCTGGCTCACCTTGATTCTTTAGGTGCTTCTAACTCACCCTCCCACCATCCTTCACAAAGGTGTGACCAGAAAACATTTCTATGTGATTTTGCACTTTTAAAAATTTGAAAAGCAAATGGTTCATTTTTGCTTATTCATTACTGCTTCACTAAGCATGAGGCTATCCATTACCCTGGACAACAGAGACTTGGCTGTAGTTAAAAAGAAGGAAAACAAAAATTGCCAACTGGATCAACATCCCTGGTTCATAAAAAGGGAAGGCGAACTAAACAATGATCAGACATAGAAGAAAGGATCCCCAAGGAAAGAGATTATGTCAACCAAGAAAACTTTGCACCATTATCAGAAACCAAAAAAAAAAAAAAAGGACTATCTTAAGTCACCTTGAGTATGCATGTACGTGATATTGCTAACAACCAACCTTGACGAATGTCACACTCAATGTGTCTACATACAATTGAATAAAGAAAAGTCAGTTTTCATTCTAGATGAATGATAAAAACAGAATAAAAACTTGGCCATCATTTCTCACAAATATACAAAGTCAAAAGCTCTGCAGATAATAAAATGAAAACACTCTCAGTCTTCAACTTCCTAGGTTGCGCTTATTCCTAGAATATCCTTTCCATCCTAAGCAACTCCATGTCACATAGTTTCATGGAGAGATGTGTGGGTGCATTTATTTTGAACTCCAAATCTTAACTAGTTGGCAAGTCCAATCTTGTGGATATTTGAGGTTTTGTAAGTAATGCCTTATTTAGCTCAAACTTAATGCTATGAGAAGTGCAAAGCATGACTGTTGATTGAGACTTACCCTGTCTCCTTCTCTACTTCCTGCTTTAGGGAGCAGACATGCTGCTGACATCGGTAGCAGAACCACTGGCAGCTTCCTTTCAGTGGTTTTGCTATGGCAAGGAGCGGAAGGCCAGACAATCTTCAAAAGATTTACCTGGAGGGACAGGGAGGAGCAAGCTACTGGCAGCTGGGGGGAAGAGGGAGTGCAAGCTAACGCAGGCGAGGTTGGGGAAGAACGTACTAGAGTTTAATATTCCATTGAAATCAGTGAAAAGGTTTCTGATACTGCATTAGGACATTATGAAAATTGGGTCTCGTAATACTGACTTGTCTGTGATGTACACAGTTGTCTACACTGTGAGTTTTTTCTAGCTGTGACTTTTCGTATTGGTATTAATAATATTATGGGATCTTTGCATACAGACTGGAAAAGAATTATTCCAGGAGTCTATCCAATCTCAAGAGAAAATCTAATTATCAATAAGAAAGGGATGTGTATGCTTGCTCTCTTTTGCTTTCATTCACCTTTTCTCTTCTCCTTTGACACATCTACACACACACACACACACACACACACACTCACACACATACCTGGGAAGGGATACAAGGGAGAAGGTTTGTGAAGAGATAGGGAGAGGAGAGAATAGGAGGGCAAGGAAGGGGGATAGAATACATTTTACATGAAAATGTTTTCCAAGTAGTTGAAGTTGATAGTTGTTTGAATTCTCTTACAGTATGGAAAGGCAAAAACATGTGAATTAACAAAAATAACAACAACAAAACAACTAATAATGATAACATTTATTAACTGTTTTCTGCATGCCAAATACGTCAGTGTTTTATCTAAGAAGGCTTATTTAATCCATTCAACAACCTTATGCCTAAACATCATCATCCACACTTTACTGATGAGGAGACTGAAATTCAAAGTCACAAATTAACACATTTAACATATGGCAGAGCCAGAAATTGATCACAGATTAAGTTGTCCCCAAAGTCTTTATTTTGGCATTCTGAGATCCAGACTGCTAAACATTATGTTAACTATTCAGATAAAATCTGCAACTAAAGAGAAAGCTGATATATTGTAAGAATCTAGTCAGAGAAAGGCAAAAGTAGGACTATGAAATTTTAAACACTTTGCTTCAAGGAAGTTAATATTAAATCCTAATTCACATTTTTAATTTATATTTCTGGTTAAGTCACAGGATTCTATAACTGTGTCTCAAGCAGTTAATACAATCCAAATGGCTTAACATCATCATAAGGATAAGCATTTATCATTACTCTTTTCAATGTCATGCACACAAGTTTCAGTGTTTAGAATTTAATGGATGAAAGTGGTGTTCAAAATATACCTTAAATTTGCAGCGACTTTCTGGAGGCTAAGTATAAAAAATCTGTGGAAGATAATAGAATCCATGGGTTGTGCACGGATTTTACTTTTACTTAGTAAAATGTATAATGATGATACAGTATCAAGTCAGGAAGTATTTTATTGAAATTTATGAAGTTTTTTTTATCATTACCAAAGCACCAAGTAACTGTGATGCAGGACTTTTGACATACCTTCCATGGTGTTGGTCAAAATGCTGGCTATACTCATTGCTCTTTGCCTTGATGTAGGATCTTCCAATAAATCCATGGAAACATGATAAGAACTGGACCGTCTCTTTCTTATTTCTGTTTCAGTAGTCGTGCCCTAAAAATAGAATTTCAGACGAAATAACCACTATTTTTGAAAGCAGCAAAGCCCAAAGCATTCCTATAACGGGTGTATATTTATTTAACTAAATATACACCATGCTTTCTCAGATGTAAAAAGCTCACTAAGATATTGTTGGAATTATAATAATTGGAGGGTGTTTGAAAGTCCATCAGATTTTCAGCTTTTGGGGAGGCTTGGGTTTGGCAAGATGGGCTTTCCTATTCCTGCATCCCAGGGATTTGGGGTCCAGATCTACTACAGGTCTACTACTGGACAGATGACCTTTTAGCATTTCAGCCAGTCCTACTTAGGACTTCAAACCAAAAATACTGTTTCTTAATTTTCACTCAGGTTGAGTTTTTAGATCTTTATAGACATATATTCAGGTAGTTTAATATATGAAGAAAAAGGTTTGAAAGTTTCCTTCATAGGCATCAGTACTAGTTCCCCTAAAACGTGAATTCCAGTTTTCAAATGCCTTCATTCATTAGAGACAGGTAACATTTCCCAACATTCCTAATTACAAAACTAAATTTTAGAACCAATCTATAACTTTGCCTTATATTTAAAAAACAACTTAATCCACAAAACAATCCACCCTTGGCACTGAGACTCTAATTTAAGGAGCTAATCCCAACGTGGGGGATTATGATTTTTAGTAATGATACAGTGATCTGGTCATCTCCTATTCCAGAATAAATTCATCAGGATTTCAACATGGGCGAAAATTTGTTCCTACTTCAGGAGATCAAATGATGTCAATTATCACGGGGGAAAAAAAGGAAAAGCTGAAGAATTTCAAATGCAGTTCTGAGTGTTAATAATAAATTAAAAAGTTTCATTTATTTGAGGCTTTTCCCTATTTATTTGAGGATTTTGAACAATATGATCAAAATATAATAATATGATCAAAATATTATTTATTTTGGTCACATCGTATTATGGTGTGAACAATTAGCAGTATTTTATCTTTTGTAAGCTGAATTATTTTAATGCATACATATTCAAAACCAAAATTTCCACTCAATGTGTATGATTGTCACTAATGGTGATAAACGTTCATATACATCATTCTAAAATTAATTTTAAGGTAAAAAAGAAAATTAGTAAGAAAAGAATAACCTCTCTCTAAAAATAAAACTATTTTAATCAAAAGGGTGCCTCTCAGAATTTAAAACACTTCAGCTTGTCAGAAAGAGGCAAAGGTTTAAGGAGAAAAACAATAGAGTCACATGGAGATCATCTAGTCCCTTCTGTTCTACACAGAAGCATATGTACAAACCTAGATTTGTCTAATTTTCAAATAGATTCCAAAACTGCTAATGACACTACAAATAAAATTCTTTCTTAAGTTAAATTGTCTCAATTGAATTTATGTGTAAAGTACAGGAAATTATGTGCTTTCAAGGGTGTCATTTGCCCATAGCTATTTATTTTCTATTGTCATTTCCCCTCTGCATTCTCCAAAAGCCTACTTCATTTGTCTGCACCTTCATCTCAACTTTTCAATAGTACAGTGCCCTGCCCCAAAGTACCCAAGATTCTAAGATTAAAGAAAGAAGTTGAGGAAGCAGGAAACAAAGGGACCACATGAAGCTTTGCTTCAAGCTGGCCCCAACTTTGCCTTCAGAGATTTGTGCCATCCTCTCTGATAGGACAGGAGGTTTATGATAATTATTGATAAATGCTAAATAATTTCTGACAGACTGACAGTCTCTCTATATTCACACATGGTAATTGTAGATTTGCTTTTATTTATCCAATTAACATTTATCAAGATCAGTGATAAACATACTTTGTTATGTATAAGAATTATGTGGGATGTTTGTTAAGGAAGAAGATTCCCAGACATTTTCTTATCAGTGTTTTGGTCTGAATAGGTCTGGGTAGGCACAGGAATCTCTAGTTTTAAGAAGCATCCCATGAGATTCTGATGTAAGTAGTATGAAAGTGAAGTATATTTTGGGAAACACTGGTTAAAATGAAAGTGTTTATGTGTTTATTTCCTTAACCATCTCTTCTTTTCAATTTAAAAAAATTAAAAATAACTCAATGGGAGGCAATATTTCAGTGTCGATAGAATGTAAGTTCAGTGACCAGCATAACTGGGGTCAAATCTTAGCTCTACCATGCACAAGCCTCAGTTTCCTCCTCTGCAAAACAAGGATAATATTACTAACTATCAAAAAGGGTTCTTATGAGCGTTAAATGAGTTAACACATGTAAAGTGTTCTGGACAGTGGTACATGGTTAGCTACTATCGTTTTTTAAGAAGAACTGATGTTCTCTTTTCATTCTTCCTGGTTCCTCCACTATAAAGTTCTACTTTTCTCATGGTTCAACCTGACTCCAGGATACCTGGACACTTCTCTGGTAGAAGGAGGTGGGGAGAGGCCATGCAAAAAATGTGAAGAAGATAATGGGTATTTTATAATCCAAGATAAGAAGCTCCACCATTAGGTAACTGAAAACGAACTCCATATCATTTTAACGTGGCTCAAAGAGGTTGTCCAATGATAATAAATGGAGCTATGTAAAAAAATTCACAAGAAGACCTTTTAAATGCTATAAAAACAATCACGTGACATTGCCAAAATACTTTTTGCTAGCTCATGAAATTTTATTTAATACCAACATTATGGCTGCATAGTATTCCATGGTGTACATGTGCCACATTTTCTTTTTTCTTTTTTTTTTTTTATTCTTTTGAGACGGAGTCCCGCTCGGTTGCCCAGCCCGGAGTGCTGTGGCCGGATCTCAGCTCACTGCAAGCTCCACCTCCCAGGTTCCCACCATTCTCCTGCCTCAGCCTCCCGAGTAGCTGGGACTACAGGCGCCCGCCACCTCGCCCGGCTAGTTTTTTGTATTTTTTAGTAGAGACGGGATTTCACCGTGTTAGCCAGGATGGTCTCGATCTCCTGACCTCGTGATCCGTCCGTCTCGGCCTCCCAAAGTGCTGGGATTACAGGCTTGAGCCACCGCGCCCGGCCACACCACATTTTCTTAATGCAGTCTATCACTGATGGACATTTGGGCTGGTTCCAGCACATGTACCCTAGAACTTAAAGTATAATAAAAAATATACCAACATTAAAGGCATCTTATGGCTTATGAAGTAAATTTCAATAATATAGCCCTATAAGTGTCTAGTATGTAGTTGAAATCCTTTTCCATGTGATTGATTTTGGGCCACTTTGTTTACAATAAGAGTTTATGACAATAATATAAAAATTGGAATCTGCTCTAAAAATGACAACCCATGATTCCATACCAGGTACTTTTTGAGTGGTTCTTCACTACACAAATTTACAATGGTTGAGATCATTAGAGTGGATGCTAAAAAGGTACAACACTCTGACCTGCAAAGAGAGGCAATCTTGTACTATGAGATTTAAATCTACTTAGTAATAGTATCTACTGCAAGTGGAAGTATTTAAATCTCCTTTTAAATGAACAACCATCAAAAAATCCTTAAGTATTTATTTAGTTTATGAGCATTAATTTCCTTGGATTTAATTTAACTATATTAATCAAACATCATGCTTGATAAATTGTTGCTTTGCTTTTTGGCGAGTTTCATACCAAAGTAATAATGATGAAAGATTACTTCTAATTATATTCTCTGACAGCCAACCTAAGTTTTTAATTACTTTGTAGAAAAGTCTGAATAGAACAATTTTACAAGATAATAGCTTGATTGAACAAACTCCCAGCCTTTGGACAACAAACTCAACAAATTCTTAGATGTGGAAATGGAAAAACACTCGTGCCTGCACCAGTCACAACTCTCTTCCCATCAGCTGCAATTTTAATTGGCCTCACCTCTGGTAGGAGCTGCCCAGCAGATGTGAGGGTAGAAGGGCCCCCGACCAGGGAGACCACACCGTTGCAGTCCACAGCGCTATGCATCTTCCCATTCATGGGCAGGATGGGGAGCACCCTGGAGGCACGACTGGCCTGGCTGACGTTGCTGTGGCGCCGTTCTCCATGTCTGTGCGGCACGAACAGAGAGTCTCTTCGGCTGTCATTGTCCTCAAAAGTGCTGTGCTCATCATCAGCAAAGTCATTCTCAGAGCCAATGTCCTTTGTTCGACCTCTGAAGCTGAAAAGACTAGCCCTACTGTTGCGTCTTGGAGAGAAAAGGGAGCCACGGATGCTCAGTAAGGACTGTGAATAACAAGAGAAGAAACAAAAACCAGATGAACAGAATTAAGAGCTGGCATTCTGAGAAACAGAATTTGATTCATTGTGTCATAGTCATTAACTTACTCAAGGATAAGTCATTGGACACGTGGAATCAAGAGCCCCTCTGATGACTGCTGGTGGCATTTTGTTACTTTCTACAAGGTTCACCTTTTCTATTTCACTCTTGCTTTTTCTCCTTCCTCCATTTTTCATCTTCTGCTCTCTTTTCTTCCACTCTACCCATACCTCAACATAGCTAGAGTTGTCCCCATAATGTTTTGTCCTCTTACTGGCATCTAGAAATGATATTTTTGATAGACCCTTCCTTAGAAGTTAATTCCAGTTAACAGCCCAATGGAACAATTAAACACAAACTTACCTTTAGATCCTCTGAAGTCAAAAATATAGCCAGTAAGAGCTCACTAGTGACCACGCCCTGATGCAAATCTTACCATGGAGGAAATATAATTAATCTTGCTAGTAGGAATGTTTAATTATAGTACAAGGGGCAGCTTTTCCACTTCCCTTTGCATATTTTATGATGGTCTTCATGAATAAATTAAATCAAGCTGAAATAACTGTATGATTTATTCCCCAGTTCTCACCATTTTGTCTCTGTCTCAAGATATCTGAGGGCAATATTTACAAAAACTAAATTTTCACTAAGAGTCCGATCACAATCACTTAATTTTTTTTTTTTATATCAGTACCCTTTTTAGCCTTGAGAAATGCTCCTCAACTCTCAGACCAGGTAATCTGGGAGACACTAATTTCAATTCCTGGATGCAGCAGGAATTGAGGTTAGGGTCTCCCAGTGTCCCAGGCAATGTCCCAGGCCTAGTCAATCAGTGTATTCTATACATAATTTAAAGATGGTCATGAAATCCTGCTTGGTCAATTGAAAGATATCCTTGTCTTTTACAACTGTTGAGGAAATGGTGCTTTTTCACTTAAGACTGCTCTAAGTTTGGAGCTGCAGTGACATCTTGCCACCATGTGGGAGGAACCTAGATTCAGATATGGTGAAAAAAGACATGGTCATGGTAACCTGTCTTGAGTTTCTGGATGCAACCATTCCTAAAGCTACTCACAGACATCATTTACATCACCTAATACATTCTCTTTTTCACTTGAGCCAGCTTGCATTAGATTTATGTAATTATTAATGGAAAGAATACTAACTTCCTCATTTAAGTATTACTGCTTTGATCTTTTCCTCTCCAAGGGTTTAAAACCAATGAAAACCATTATTTTATACCTACTAATATATAGGTTTTCATATTCCTGACTAATACGGTTTGGCTATGTCCCCACCCAGATCTCCTCTCGAGTTGTATCTCCCATAATTTCCATTGTTGGGAGAGGGACCTGGTGGGAAATAGTTGAATCATAGTGTCAGTTTTCTCCATACC
>NW_012117999.1:295568-296455 GCF_000951035.1 Colobus angolensis palliatus | reverse complement strand
CTCCCCCCACCCCACAACAGGCCCCAGTGTGTGATGTTCCCCTTCCTGTGACCAAGTGTTCTCATTGTTCAGTTCCCACTTATGAGTGAGAACATGCGGTGTTTGGTTTTCTGTTCTTCTGATAGTTTGCTGAGAATGATGGTTTCCAGCTGCATCCATGTTCCTACAAAGGACATGAACTCATCCTTTTTTTATGGCTGCATAGTATTCCATGGTGTATATGTGCCACATTTTCTTAATCCAGTCTGTCATGGATGGACATTTGGGTTGGTTTCAAGTCTTTGCTATTGTGAATAGTGCCACAATAAACATACGTGTTCATGTGTCCTTACAGCAGCACGATTTATAATCCTTTGGGTATATACCCAGTAATGGGATGGCTGGGTCAAATGGTATTTCTAGTTCTAGATCCTTGAGGAATCGCCACACTGTCTTCCACAATGGTTGAACTAGTTTACAGTCCCACCAACAGTGTAAAAGTGTTCCTATTTCTCCACATCCTCTCCAGCACCTGTTGTTTCCTGACATTTCAATGATGGCAGTTCTAGCTGGTGTGAGATGATACCTCATTGTGGTTTTGATTTGCATTTCTCTGATGGCCAGTGATGATGAGCATTTTTTCATGTCTCCATTGGCTGCATAAATGTCTTCTTTTGAGAAGTGTCTGTTCATATCCTTTGTCCATTTTCTGATGGGGTTGTTTGTTTTTTTCTTGTAAATTTGTTTGAGTTCTCTGTAGGTTCTGGATATTACCCTTTGTCAGATGAGTAGATTGCAAAACTTTTCTGCCTATCTGTAGGTTGCCTGTTCACTCTGATGGTAGTTTCTTTTGCTGTGCAGAAGCTCTTTAGTTTAATTAGATCCCATTTGTCAATTTTGGCTTTTGT
>NW_012117999.1:293511-295169 GCF_000951035.1 Colobus angolensis palliatus | reverse complement strand
TGTTTTGGTTACTGTAGCCTTGTAGTATAGTTTGAAGTCAGGTAGCATGATGCCTCTAGCTTTGTTCTTTTGGCTTAGGACTGTCTTGGCAATGCAGGCTCTTTTTTGGTTCCATATGAACTTTAAAGTAGTTTTTTCCTATTCTGTGAAGGAAGTCATTGGTAGCTTAATGGAAATCGCATTGAATCTGTAAGTTACCTTGGGCAGTACGGCCATTTTCACTATATTGATTCTTCCTATCCATGAATATGGAATGTTCTTCCATTTGTTTGGGTCCTCTTTTAGTTCACTGAGCAGTAGTTTGTAGTTCTCCTTGAAGAGGTTCTTCACATCCCTTGTAAGTTGAAATCCTGGGTATTTTCTTCTCTTTGAAGCAATTGTGAATGGGAATTCACTCATGATTTGGCTCTCTGTTTGTTATTGGTGTATAAGAATACTAGTGACTTTTGCACATTGATGTTGTGTCCTGAGACTTGGCTGAAGTTGCTTATCAGCTTAAGGAGATTTTGGGCTGAGATGACGGGGTTTTCTAAATATACAATCATGTCATCTGCAAACAGGGACAATTTGATTTCCTCTTTTCCTAATTGAATACACTTTATTTCTTTCTCCTGCCTGATTTCCCTGGCCAGAACTTCCAACACTATGTTGAATAGGAGTGGTGAGAGAGGGCATCCCTGTCTTGTGCCAGTTTTCAAAGGGAATGCTTCCAGTTTTTGCCCATTCAGTATGATATTGGCTGTGGGTTTGTCATAAATAGCTCTTATTATTTTGAGATCTGTTCCATCAATACCGAATTTATTGAGAGTTTTTAGCATGAAGGGCTGTTGAATTTTGTCAAAGGCCTTTTCTGCATCTATTGAGATAATCATGTGGCTTTTGTCTTTGGTTTTGTTTATATGCTGCATTATGTTTATTGATTTGTGTATGTTGAACCAGCCTTGCATCCCAGGGATGAAGCCCACTTGATCATGGTGGGTAAGCTTTTTGATGTGCTGCTGGATTTGGTTTGCCAGTATTTTATTGAGGAGTTTCGCATCAATGCTCATCAGGGATATTGGTCTAAAATTCTCTTTTTTTGTTGTGTCTCTGCAAGGCTTTGGTAACAGGATGATGTTGGCCTTATAAAATGAGTTAGGGAGGATTCCCTCTTTTTCTATTGACTGGAGTAATTTCAGAAGAAATGGTACCAGCTCCTCCTTGTACTTCTGGTAGAATTCGGCTGTGAATCCGTCTGGTCCTGGACTTTTTTTGGTGAGTAGGCTATTAATTGTTGCCTCAATTTCAGAGCCTGTTATTGGTCTATTCAGGGATTCAACTTCTTCCTGGTTTAGTCTTGGGGGAGTGTATGCCTCCAGAAATTTATCCATTTCTTCTAGGTTTTCTAGTTTATTTGCATTGAGGTATTTACAGTATTCTCTGATGGTATTTGTATTTCTGTGGGGTTGGTGGTGATATCCCCTTTGTCATTTTTTGTTGCATCTATTTGATTCTTCTCTCTTTTCTTCTTTATTAGTCTTGCTAGTGGTCTATCAATTTTGTTGATCTTTTCAAGAAACCAACTCCTGGATTCATTGATTTTTTGAAGGGCTTTTTGTGTCTCTATCTCCTTCAGTTCTGCTCTGATCTTAGTTATTTCTTGCCTTCTGCTAGCTTTT
>NW_012117999.1:261555-292593 GCF_000951035.1 Colobus angolensis palliatus | reverse complement strand
CTTCACTTATGAAACTTAGTTTGGCTGGATATGAAATTCTGGGTTGAAAATTCTTTTCTTTAAGAATGTTGAATGTTGGCCACCACTCTCTTCTGGCTTGTAGAGTTTCTGCTGATATCTGCTGTTAGTCTGATGGGCTTCCCTTTGTGGGTAACCCGACCTTTCTCTCTGGCTGCCCTTAACATTTTTTCCTTCATTTCAACTTTGGTGAATCTGACAATTATGTGTCCTGGAGTTGCTCTTCTCGAGGAGTATCTTTGTGGCATTCTCTGTATTTCCTGAAATTGTATGTTGGCTTGCCTTGCTAGGTTGGGGAAGTTCTCCTGGATAATATCCTGAAGAGTGTTTTCCAACTTGGTTCCATTCTCCCCATCACTTTCAGGTACACCAATCAGATGTAGATTTGGTCTTTTCACATAGTCCATATTTCTTGGAGGCTTTGTTCATTTCTTTTTACTCTTTTTTCTCTAAACTTCTGTTCTTGCTTCATTTCATTCATTTGATCTTCAATCACTGATACCTTTCTTCCAGTTGATCAAATCAGTTACTGAAGCTTGTGCATTTGTCACATAGTTCTCGTGTCATGGTTTCCATCTTTATCAGTTTGTTTGTGGATTTCTCTGCATTGGTTATTCTAGTGAGCCATTCGTCAAATCTTTCTGCAAGGTTTTTAGTTTCCTTGCACTGGGTTCATAACTCCTCCTTTAGCTCAGAGAAGTTTGATTGTCTGAAGTCTTCTTCTCTCAACTCGCCAAAGTCATTCTCCATCCAGCTTTGTTCCACTGCTGGTGAGGAGCTGCGTTCCTTTGGAGGGGGAGAAGTGCTCTGATTTTTAGAATTTCCAGCTTTTCTGTACTGCTTTTTCCCCATATTTGTGGTTTTATCTACCTTTGTCTTTGATGATGGTGAAGGACAGATGGGGTTTTGGTGTGGATGTCCTTTCTGTTTATTATTTTTCCTTCTAACAGTCAGGACCCTCAGCTGTAGGTCTGCTGGAATTTGCTCAAGGTCTACTCCAGACCCTGTTTGCCTGGGTATCAGCAGCAGAGGCTGCAGAAGAGTGAATATTGCTGAACAGCAAATGTTGCTTTCTGATCATTCCTCTGCAAGCTTCATCTCACAGGTGAACCCAGCCATGTGAGCTGTGAGGTGTCAGTCTGCCCCTAGTCGGAATGTCTCCCATTTAGGCTACTCGAGGGTCAAGGACCCACTTGAGCAGACAGTCTGTTCGTTCTCAGAGATCTCCTGGTTTTAAGGGGAGAAATCCCTTTCGCTCAGCTCTCACCCTCTCTTTGCCTGTCACCATCTGTGTAAGATGTGACTTGCTCCTCTTTGCCTTCTTCCATGATTGTGAGGCTTCCTCAGCCACATGAAACTGTAAGTCCAATTAAATGTCTTTCTTTGGTAAATTGCCCAGTCTCAGGTATGTCTTTATCAGCAGCATGAAGACAGATTAATATAATAAATTGATACCAGCAGTGGGGTGCTGCTGAAAAGATACCCAAAATGTGGAAGCAACTTTGGAACTGGGTAACAGGCAGAGCATGGACCAGTTTGAAGGGCTCAGAAGAACACAAAAATGTGAGAAAGTTTGGAACTTCCTAGAGACTTATTGAATGGCTTTGACCAAAAGCCTGATAGTGATATGGACAATAAGGTCCAGGCTGAGATAGTCTCAGATGGAGATGAGGAACTTGTTGGAAAGTGGAGCAAAGGTGACTCTTGTTATATTTTAGTAAAGATACTGGCAGCATTTTGCCCCTGTCCTAGAGATTTGTGGAACTTTGAACTTGGGAGAGATGATTTAGAGTATGTGGCAGAAGAAATGTCTAAGCAGCAAAGCATTCAAGAAGTGACTTGGGTGCTGCTAAAGGCATTCAGTTTCATAAGGGAAGCAGAGCATGAAAGTTTGGAAAATGTGTAGCCTGACTATGTCACAGAAAAGAAAATCCCATTTTCTGAAAAGAAATTTAAGCAGGCTGTAGAAATTTGTATCAGTAATGAGGAGCTGAATGTTAATCCCCAAGACAATGGGGAAAATGTCTCCAGGGCATGTCAGAGACCTTTGTGCCTGCCCCTCTCATCACAGTCCCGGAGGCCTAAGAGGAAAAAGTGGTTTCATGTGCCCGGTCCAAGGTCCCATGCTGTGTGCAGCCTAGGAACTTGGTGCCCTGCATCCCTATGACTCCAGCCATGACTGAAAGGGGCAAATGTAGAGCTAGGCCCATGGCTTCAGAGGGTGCAAGCCTCAATCCTTGGCAGCTTCCACATGGTGTTGAGCCTGCCAGTGCACAGAAGTCAAGAATTGGGATTTGGGAATATCTGCCTAGATTTCAGAGGATGTATAGAAATGCCTGGATGTACAGGCAGAAGTTTGCCGCAGGGGTGGGGCTCTCATGGAGAACCTCTGCTAAGGCAGTGAGGAAGGGAAACGTGGGGTCGGAGCCCTGCCACAGGATCCCTACTGGGGCACTGCCTGGTGGAGCTGTGAGAAGAGAGCCACTGTCCTCCCGACCCGAGAATAATAGATCCACCAACAGCTTGCACTGTGCACCTGGAAGAGTCACAGACATTCAATGCCAGCCCATCCATGGAAGTAGTCAGGAGGGAAGCTATACCCTGCAAAGCGACAGGGGTGGCGCTGCTCAAGACCATGGGAACCCACCTCTTGCATCAGCATAACCTGGATGTGAGACATGGAGTCAAAGGAGATCATTTTGGAGCTTTAAGATTTGACTGCCCTGCTGGATTTTGAACTTGTATGGGGCCTGTAGCCCCTTTGTTTTGGCTAATTTCTCCTATCTGGAATGACTGTATTTAGCCAATGCCTGTATCCCCATTGTATCTAGGAAGTAACTAACTTGTTTTTGATTTTTCTGGCTCATAGGTGGAAGGGACTTGCCTTGTCTCTGAGGAAGTTTTGTTTGGACTGTGGACTTCTGAATCAATGCTTAAATGAATTAAGACTTTGGGGGACTGTTGGGAAGGCATTATTCATTTTGAAATGTGAGGACATGAGATTTGGGAGGGGCCGGGGTGGAATGACATGGTTTGGCTGTGTTCCCACCCAGATCTCATCTTGAGTTATATTTCCCATAATTCCCACTGTTGTGGGAGAGACCTGGTAGGAGATAGTTAAATCATGGTGGTGGTTTTCCCCATACTGTTCTTGTGGTAGTGAATGGGTCTCATGAGATCTGATGGTTTTATAGGGAGAAACTTCTTTTGCTTGGCTCTCACTCTGTCTTTGCCTGCCACCATCCTAGTAAGATGTGACTTGCTCCTCTTTGCCTTCTGCCATGATTGTGAGGCTTTGCCAGCCACATGGAACTATAAGTCCAATTAAATCTTTTTCTTTGCTAAATTGCCCAGTCTTGGGTATACCTTTATCAGCAGCATGAAAACAGAGTAATACACTGACCAATAAGTATGCTTTTTATTTTCTTTCCAGCTAAAGAATTACTTTTTCTCAATAATATCATAGTGTCTATTAAACGTCTGTAAATGTTAAACACTATCTTATGTGATTCTATTCGTTATTTATCGTAAGAATCACTTCTAAGAAGACTTATGGCTCCCATGACAGAAGTCATCTCTCCTTTTGTTGTTCCCATGATTTCTATCCTATTAACTACATTAGTAAGATTCATACTTTTCTTTTATTGTTTTCCATACAGGTAGTTATTTTTTAAAGCTGCTGTTAGACTATCCATCTTCTTTTGTGTCTCCTTTCTCTCCTCTAACAAGGAACTTTGAATTAGCTATGAGGACATAACAGTTACTGGATTTACAGGATGTGTGACATACTGCTCATCATTAGCTGAAAAAGAAAGGCAAACAATACATGCTTTGCCATGAAGAATATTTCTATTGCTTTTAGTAAGAGTTTATATTTTAACTGCCAGGACCTTGTTCAACTGGAGCCATAGAAAGGTTGGAAGAAAATAAGTTATAAATTTGCATGTTTTTCAAGGATCATGGATGAATTAAACTATACAAAACATAGTTTACATGTGACAGCTATATGAGAAATGATTGTGTCCCATCCATTAGCATCAACTTCTATTGCTGACATTCATTACATAAATGCATAGTAATCAAAGACTGTAACACACAAAAAAGATGGCCAGTAAGAAATATTCCGTATACTAAATGAATCTTTAAAAAGCAAAACTCATAGCTTATCACAAATAAATAATAAAGTAATAATTTAAGGTCAATTGTACCTTATAAATATTTCAAAAAAATCCAGATTATCTTGAAACTTGGTTAGAAATTACATTCTTGACTTTCTTCTCCCCTCTCTATCACACTAAGTCAAATCGGAGTCTAAGAAACATTTCATATGTCCACTTACTCTGCTAAAGAAATTATAATCTTGCAGTAAAGGCTTACATTGTATAGTTTTTCAATACAAACACAGAGATTGTTACCAACATAATCATGTCATCACAAAACAATAATTCCTAATATTTTGGGGTCTCAAACTCTTAAAAATCTAACAGACACGATGGGCCCTCCATTACTATACCGAGGTTAAGTACTTCTATCTGGTTTGACATTTTCAGTATTACCTTCAGGGCTTTGCAAAATGGGGTTGGTGGGATTTCAGGGTTTTCTGTCTCTCCTCCCTTCTTCCTTTTCTCCTCACCCCCTTTTCCCTTTCTCTCTCTTTCCCTCTGTCTTTTTCTGTCTCCCTCTCCATCCTCTTAGACATTTGTATGACTATTTCTTTATCAAGCAAAATAAAGTCTTTAACTCTATTTTTATATAGAGACTGCTTAAGAAACAAGTATCAAATTGAGCCAGCCATGCCATTTCTTCTAAGTCAGTGATTGCTTATAATACCCAACTAGCTGGGAAATGAAGGTATGTAGAGGTATGAAGAAGAGGCTGCTGGGAGAATATCATATCTATGAGCAAAACGTACAGAAAAAGGAAGGACAGAGCCTAGCTTTATCAGCCTTCACTATTTTGCCTAGAATTAGTTTTATTCAATTAGAAATAAGGCAAATTGAAGAGAATCTCTGGGGTATCTGTTTGATATGAAGTTGATATGAAATTTCAAATCTAGGCTAAAATTTAGGCAAATTTTGGCCAAAACTTAGACAAGTTTAGGCAAAAATTTAGGCAAACTTAGGTAAAAATGTAGGCAAAAATACTCTACCTTCCTCCCTCCTTTGCTCCCTTTTGTCCGTTCTCTCTGTCCCCCCACCCCCTTTCTTTTTCTTGCTTCCTTTTTGGAATCACTAATGCTGTAAACAGGGGATTTGCCTTTCAAAGGATTCCTATATATTGATTAATGTTTCCAGTAATGGAATCATCATGATTGTGACAACAAAATGAAAGAGACCGAGTAAATTTTGATATTTAGTTTAAAGATCCTATGTTAAATTTGAATTAATCCCCAAGGTATCCTATCTTATGATGTTATTTGGATTTGAAATGAATAAGGCTGACCTACAAGAATTTATATATATCACATGTAAGGTTATGTGAGCTTGTCTGTACTACAAAAAAGTAAAAAAGAAAGTATAATGCCATTGTGTCTTTTAAATAAAGTTATATTGTAAATTTCCTTATCAGTTTTTAGAGGCATTCTTCATAGGCAACTTGATGAAGTGGAAAGTTTAAGGCTTTCAGTACCAGGCAAAACTTGAATACCAACAACCCTAATATAAACAAAGATCATAATAACTTTTTCTATTACTATATGACATTGTGCAATTATTTAACTTTACTGATCCAAAATAGTTTTTTCATTATAGTAATGAAAATAATACTATTCCACAGAACTGTTAGCATTAATTTTGAGAGTATAGAAAGAATGCCAATCATAAAATAGGTACTCAACAAAGAATGCAGCCCCCTGCTTCTCTTCACATACAAAATTTGGGGATATTAATTAAATTAGAACTTACCTAGGATTATAGTGAAAGGCTTACATGAATTAATATTACAAATAACAACACAATGTGTAAATATTAGCCATTATCAATGTTGTTGTTATAATTGTTATTGTTACTGTATAGATATTAAGGTTTCACTCCTGGTGAAAATGTCTTCTGAGGTACTGTGTATTCCTGTGAATTCTCTTGGTGATTTCAAAGACAATTAGGATTCTAAATTTTAAAATTTCAACAACTTGTATGGGTACAAAAGGCAGAGGCACCCAGTGAATATCTGTTGCAGTTTATAAATCACAGTACTCTTCGAATGCAAGTCCCATGTTTAACATGAAACACAGATAATCAAGTACAACTAAACACTACTTTTTATTTCGTGTCATAAATCTCCCTCAGTACCTGTCTGAGAGTTTTGGCTACTTTTAGAGATATTTTGTTTCAGTCCCCTTTGCAACAAGGGCAAGAAGAATGCCCTTGGCATGTGATGATGTAATGTTTGCACCTGATGGGAACAACGCCGCAGATGGCCTAAAAGAGTCTCTGGTCCACTTCTGGGAATTTGTCACTCAGAAAACCCACAGTTCACTAGATCCACGCACAATAGTTAAGAAGAGATGGCAACCATCTGCTGATAATTTCTGATGTGGAAAATTTCTCCAAGATTTTTGAATCTTTAAGAAAGCCTCAAAACTGCAAATCTTTCCAAACCCAGAAGGATCTAAAATTTCCTTTCTGGGATTCCAAAAAGTTGTAAAACTCACAAATTCTCTGAAGTGATAGCCAAAATACTTGATAATCATCACTGCTCTGAAAGCATTGTGCCATCCAGGTGGAAGGCAGTTTTCTCTCCATCAAATTCTGGCATATTCTTTAAAAAGCTTTTATGAGAACACAGTTCATGTAATTTAATATTTTTACCTGGTGTGGAGAAGAAAATCTCTTTTCATATGTCAGCCTACTTCCTTCCAAGGAAAAACGGAAACCTTTTTTTCTTATGCTGTCTTCGGATTCCGATTTTCGGACTCTGTCGTTTTTCTCTTCTTCTCCAGACTGTTCTTTCTGTTTCTTTTTCTTTCTTCTATTTTTCAGCTCTTTTTCACTTTTGGAGCTCAACTTAGACGCTACTGAAGAACTCTCTGAAAAAACTCCTATCCCACCAGCACCGCTGAAGTCTCTTGATTCAGCAGATGCGGCCGCAGCTGCTGCCTAGAAGGGCGCAAAGTAGGTGGAAGTTGTATATAAACTTAAAAAATAATTATCATGTTACTGCTTAACTGAGCTTCAATATCATGAAGATAATCTTGAAAAACAATTCTCCATTTCGTTCAGTATTTTAGAAAGCAGTACATTGTTATTAGACCAATCAATGAATAAAATGGGCAGTCATATGGAAGATGACACACATGACTTTTATGAGAACCTTCAAGCTCTGTCCTCAACTATGATGCCTAATTATCTAATAATACGAGCAAGACACTCAAAGATCATAATAACTTTTTCTATAATTTGAACAATATTTTAAGAAGGAAGTAATTTAGGAATTAAAGGTTTCCTATTTAAACCTGGTAGACATTTGCCTTTGATTCCATTTTCACACAATAAAGAAATTGAATTATTAAATGTAATTCAATCAAGTATTTTATTTTAATTACATTTTTCTCTGTGATTTAAATTGAGTATTTCACTAAGAAATGCACAGCAAAGACATGATACAGATTGTTTATTTGAGAATCCTAGATCATAGCATCTGCATGAATTTGTAAAGTATAACTGTAGTTTTGGCAGAAAGATGGTGTTTAATATTGTTGCTATTATATCAGTATACTTTGACCTTTATTACATGTTTAGGAATACTCAGTGATAAAAGGGAATTATATTCAACATACAAAAAAAGACAAAAATAGGCAATTGAATTAGTTAGTGCCATTAAGTCAAGCAAATATAATTAGAAAAATTCTTGCCTTATTTTGAAGGTTCACCAAGTCCAAATTAAAGGATTTGTAGAGTAGGAGGCAGAGAGTGCTAATGTTTTAATATGTTTACACACTAGTGATTTACCGATGTAACCCACAAACTTGCATTTATACACTTTATATAAAAGAGAACAAATATAAGCCTTTGCCTTTCCAGACTCAATGAAATAATTTTCTTAGTTTGATTCTGGTTTTTTGACCCTTACCACCTCTGGTGATACTGCAATGAAGAAGCAACTGTAACTGAATTCCTCTTCCCCTAAGAAAATACTTCAACTGAGGACATGTCGGTTTATCTACTCTGCAAGTTTGAGTAAACGAGGCCTTTGTTAATAGTTAATTTCCTCAAAGAGTCACAAGGGAGAAAAAACGTCAGTAAAGCAGTTATAATTATCCATATTTTGATGCCATTACTATTGACAGAGATTTTTGCAATAAACTATTAACTTCTTAATAAACAAACAGGCTCCTAGCACTTACCAAACACATATGATATATTTCTAATGTCAACTACCTTGCCACTGACCTCAACATTTAGGTCAAAGAATTTAGATAAAGAAAAACAAAGGACTGTATGCTTGTTCACTATACCTGAGCTTCTTCTTGTTGCTTTTTCAACTGTTCGAGCATCTGCTGAAATTCAGCTTCCTTCTGTTCAGCCTCTTCCAATGTGGCCTGATTCTGTTCCTCATAGGCCATGGCCACCACAGCCAAGATCAGATTTATTAGATAGAATGAGCCCAAGAAAATGACCAGCACAAAAAATATCATGTACGTTTTCCCAGCAGCACGTAGTGTCTGCAAAATGGAAGAGAGATTATAATAAATTGTTTACAGGATGTTACAAGCTCACACTCTAAGTAATAAAGTATTCTACAGCAATTCTCTTGAGCTCAGTGTTTTAGGATTCTCAGAAAAATCATTTTATCTGTTCTTACCAGTTGATAAAGGTTTTCCCAGAAGTCTTGAGTCATGAGACGAAATAAGGACAAAAAGGCCCAACTAAAGGTGTCAAAGCTCGTGTAGCCATAGTTGGGGTTTCTACCAGCCTTCACACAGATGTATCCTTCAGGACACTGGCTGTAATTAGGTTAGAGGAAAGAGAGGAAGTCAATAACTGCAAGTCTGCTAATTGGTTTTCCTGTTTTTAATAGATGCCAGTGTCTATTTTATACGGGCACTAGAAAAAAGCCGATTTCTCTCACCTTACCCAGTACTTAGCTCAGCACTATGTGGACTGATTTATATAATAACAGAATCTATTAGGTCTGCTTTGTGGATTCCTCTGTGATTCATAATTGTCATTATTATATTTATCATGTCTCCATATAAATCATGATTAGTATCTTCTGGGACTTAAGGACAGATTAAAAAAACTCTGTAAGGAAAAAGCTGATTTTCACTGAAGATGTCATGAGGCAAAAATGTGTGTAAGTGTGGGAACAGGGCAAAGAAGTGAGAAAAGGATAGGTGGGGCTCACCACAAGGAGTGAATGACACTGTGTGGTAAAAATGTCATAGGAGGACCTTGAAGATCAAGCAGGCGGGGCTTCAGTGTCTTGCCTCACACTTCTGAGCTGAACCATCTTGGGCAAGTTACTTAATTTGCTAATCTTCAGGCACCTTGCATGTGAGAATGGGCTAATAAGAGAACCTGTCTCACGAATTTGCAAACATTGAAGAAGATATTGTATGTAAAGCGTTTAGTACACTACACACAAGGCATGAAAATCAATTGATTTACTTATCATTGGAAGCTGAAGATAAAGGAAGCATAGTGCTCATCATAGAAGTCCAAAGGAAAGCCTATTATCACTGAGAATTTTGCTAAAGGTATTAGCTACTAATGTCCGCAGTATCATCGTCCAAAGAAAGTACATTTGACTTTTGTGTGTGACTCTAAAATTTCGCTAAATAGAGAACATTAACTGCATTTTAAAATTTTCCTAGGCTTTAGTTCCATGTTTCTTAATAGCAAACATTTGGGTGATCCCAATAATAACAATTACAAGCACTTATTGAGCAATCTAAACAGCTCTACATTTATTAATCCACATCATCATCACAAAAACCCTATTATTATACCCACTTGTCATATGAGGAAATGAAGGCAAGTAGAAGTGAGATTATATGATGGAGTCAAAGTCTGAATCTATGCAGACTCTCCAGTTTATGTTTTTAACCACTTTGCTAACATATGTTAAATACTCCCCATGTCTCAGATATTAACATTATCTTCAGAGATCTTACATTTTAAGCCGTGGAGAACACATTAGTATATATAAAATATCACACTTATAAAAAGTATGTGCTTAAGAATTCTATTGAGCTTCAGATGCGTATTATACTGTTTTATTCTCTATTTTACACTGAATTAATTTGGAAGATTAGATGTGACCTAGCATAGGAAAATAATTGCAGCAAATGACTGTGTGAAGGAGGTGAGAATCTACACTTATCCTGGCTATTCTGAGAGTCACCATGAAGTAGAATTTATGGAGGGTTTCGAGTGAGGAGCGAGTGGGACTGGGTGAGTGGGAGGTGGCAGGTTGTTGGCGCTGATGGAGTAGTGTGGACTGAAACTCAGCAGGAAGCATCACTTACCCTGCATCTGAGCTGTTGCCACAAAGCAGAGCATCATTTTGCCCTTCTAAAAAATAAAAGTGACCTATTTGGAGAGAAAGGAATAGAATCATTAAAAGCCTATAAAACACTTCAGTCACCCTGTTTAGGTGGCAAAGCTCACAAATGTTTTCAAACATAATGAGATGGATAAACTAATAAATATATATGGCTAAAGAGATTTTTCAAAATGTTGAACAAATATCAATATATAACATTTTTGATTGTACAAATGGTAGGCAAATCTATGTTAAAAAGAAAAATGTTCAGAACGAATTACTATGATAACATTATTATATCAGCATTCATTGCACATATAAGCTCAAATGGCGTGGGATACATCAAGAAAGAGCTACCAGTCTATTGCTGGGCACAAAAAGTAAGAAAGAAGAAAGCTTTGTTGTTTCTAGGTGTTTTCATGCAAATAAAATTTTACTTTACATATATTTTTTTTCCCTGGGCTCAAAATAGATTCAGACATTTTTTTTCCTGCCAATTTTAACTTCATTTCCGGTGAGAAGTGGGCTTAGGTATTTATTGCCTCTTATGATGCTGTAAATAAGTGATTTGCTTGAAATTTTGCTTGATTTCTGCCTTTCAAATGAAGAAAATAAACTTGTTTCTTTGGAGAGATATGTTGTCTAAGTTTATCTAGCTTTTATTTGTAAGCTATGGAGAACTATCTAGTTTTTATTTTTAAGGTATTGCATATAACTTCAGTAAGTTGCAAAGATGATCTCAGAAAACATGCACGCACATGCAAACATATGTATTTTTATATTAACATACAAACATGCACACACATAAGAAAAATGACAGAGGGGCTGGGCTCAATGTTAATAAATCATGCTGAACTATATGACATGAGATTATTCTGATGTTCATACCTTAAATATAATCAAACTAAACTGGTAACTACAATACAGCGATGACACTAAAGGTACTAATTAGAGTATGAATAAGTGAATGGCTAACTCAGGATTACTTAACCTTCTGAGGAGCGCACAAATTCTTATTTCATCTTGATAAATGGTTTCTCTATTTTCAGATACAGCATGTGTGCTCAATACATATGCTGCATCAACCAAATAGGGCCAAATTATTTCTCTTCAGTCTTCTTAACACATTTCAGTGGAATACACTGAATAGTTCAAACTACTGATTTATTTATCAAAATGACTGAAAATGCGTGATTAATGTCTACCAAATAAACATTTTGCAATATGGCATAATACAAAATTACTTTCAACATGAGTATAAGACAATACATTTTCTAATGAGAACTTTTACTATATCAACGGACAGATAAGAAAAAAAGGAATAAGGTGTCATTTGATATCTCTATTATATGTGTTAAATCATCTTAAATTAGTCTAAGTCACTTGGTTCACATCTAAATTGAGATAATTTCTATGACATATAATATTCAATATTTAGAGAACTAAACAACTTAATGGTTTATAGAGTATATCTTACTTTTATCCTCAATATATTCATCCCAGTTAAACATGCTCACTGTCCTATTGAAAGTGGTACCATTCCCATCCAATGAGTTGTTAAAGAAGGAAGTAATATTTATTTCAAAGGAAGAATTATCTGGAGGCCATTGCAAACATTTATTTCGTAGGTTGCCCATGAACAACTGTAATCCTATTAGCGCAAACACGCTTAGACAGAACACAGTCAAGATCATGACATCAGAAAGCTTCTTCACTGACTGGATCAGGGCCCCCACAATGGTCTTCAGGCCTACAAATAAAATCAGAAGGAGGAATTTAAATATGCTACTCAACAGCTATTTTACCGGCAAAAATATCATGAGCTTGTCCTGGAAAATAAAAATGTCATGCAGAATGCCAACAATATTAGTTTAATGTTTGTGATTGAATAACATTTTCATGAAAAGCCTGCTAGCTGGTGAAAATGAATGAAAGCAGAACTTGTACGTTCATTAGAAAACTGTGAATGGAAATGAACCAAATGTGTATTTCCAAACACTCCTTAGAGCAAAAGAATGATTTTGTTATTCATGCTTAAACATCAACCTTGTGTAAATATTTTGCTTTTATTTGCAGATGTCTTACTCCCTAACCCCTTACTGGTTTTAGAAAAGTCTATATGAATAGAGTAGTAAGAAATCTTGAAGTCGATGAATTATGAGGTTATATATTTGTGAATTCGGCAAGCTTGAGTATGGGTTAAAAAAAGGAAGACATCTGAAATCTGAGCCCCATGCAGCACTCATGCTATCCCTTGCTCTTTCATTTATCTGCAGCTTAAAAGATTGCCAGTTTTAGGCCTAAATTGTCAAATTTGCATCAATCTGAATGTCTCATAGTTTAGCTTCTATGCGGAAAGCTTGATGTTATAGGATGCAAACCATGTAGCCTGTTACTGCAAATGCCTCATGCAACACTTGTTAAACTCAAAGGCTGATTTAGAATAGTTTTAAAGAAAGCAATGAGTAAAAAGCAAAGAATCAAATCCATCCAAAAAATGATGTACCAATTCTTGCTTTTTTTACATATTTATTTGCAATATGCAACTAGCAACAAGGCTTCTGCACAAAAGCTGTGATTGGTAGCACCACTGTAGCTAAAGTCAGCCTCGGTGTTTAACCTAGCTCTCACCTGGAATGACTGAAATTGTTTTCAATGCTCGGAGAACTCTGAATGTTCTCAACGCTGAGACATTGCCCAGGTCCACAAACTCTGTCACATATCTGTAATAGGGGGTTCACACACAAACACAATGACAGAACACAAGAAACAGTTGGAGATATAAGGGGCCTACCACCTTATACCATTTTCTTCTTACCTGGAATTACAGAAATAGTTTTCAAAGCTCTCAAGACTCTGAAAGTTCGAAGAGCTGAAACATTGCCTAGGTTTACAAATTCTGTTACATACCTGTAGAATTAAATCAGAGTTATTCAGAATTTAGGGAAATCTATGTCTGCCTTGGTCTTTCATCAAGACCTTTTAATTTCATGAGTGTTGCCATCAGATTTCCCAATTAAGAGGAAAATGGCATTGTCATCAATCATAATCTCTGTTATTTGGGAAACTTTATTACTTTACAGTGCTAATTGAAACCAAAGACATGTAATTTACCATGATAGTTCCTAATTTCTCCAAACTGAATAAGTTGATTGGAAGAAAAATATGATTACTAAGAAAAATGCTTGGTCTGTCAAGGCAAGCCACCAAGGAAAATATAGTACAGGCTCCCACCAGTGATTTACTCTTCCAGGATAGAAAATGTATTAAGATACTTACGCAAAAGTAATGACTGTGAAATCCAACCAATTCCATGGATCCCGTAAAAATGTGAAATCTTCTAAACAAAAGCCCCTTGCAAGTATTTTAATAAGTGATTCAAAAGTATAAATTCCTGTAAAGGTATACCTGAGAGAAAATAGCCAAGTTCACATTAAAAATCTAGTGGTTAATTTACATGTACATATCTTAAAGATGACATAAACAGCAAACAAAAATCAGACACTTCCATGTTGGTCTCCCTATGATAATAGAGTTTAGGTGGAGCTTAAGTCAAAAAAGAAACATTAAATTCCAAATGACATTCTCATTGACTAAATAAATAAATATTGCGTTTTCCACATTAATTAATTTAAAGGATCCAAATAATGTGACTCTATATGAAGACATAATTTGAAATACACTGGCCTTCAGTCTGATTGGAGCAAATAGGTATTATTAATCCAAAAATGAGTGAAGCATTCATATTTTATAAAATGTGCACCATTAAAAGCCATCAAACATATCCTAGTAACACGTAGAACTGTGATAGTCATTTAAAAAGGAACATAAAAACTATGTATACTTTTTATCAGTAGATTTTAGTAAATCACTGGTGATCTTCAAAAGAGCAGTAAGACTCACAAAGAAGATAAAGGGCTGCAGATAACGGCAGTCAAACTAGTGCAGTAATTTGCACAACTGAGTGAGCCCACTACAAGCTTTGTCCTAGAAGGCATTTCGTGATACACATGAACTTGAATCGGGGTCTGGTTAACAGTAGCTAGCATGATTTGTTAAGGAAATTGAGGAGGTCTTAAGGTGTTAAAAGCACAATACGAAACATAAAGGGAGGTCAATATTGAAAAATATTTATACTTACTCCACATTCTTTGTCCAGTCTGGAGGGTTACTCATGGTCATAAATACACAGTTGGTAAGAATAGTACACATAATGAGCATATTGAATAAAGTAGAAGAATATCGTCAAGGAAGACAAAGTTCAATGGAAAAATCTTACTTTCATGCACTACCATGCCTTCACCACCATGAAGTTTAAAACTTTAGTGCTTATTATTATTTTGTTGCTTATTACATTATCATTGACCTTTTTTTTTTTTTTTTTGCCGTTTCTGTAACTCAACAACCTCATATTTACATCTTGTCTTCAGGCCAAGCCATCAACTATTTTGAGGCTATTTAGGTACATTTAGTAATTAAAAAGATTAAATGCAAAGAAATTAGTTCATCGGTGAATAATTTATCAACTTAAATTTTCTTAATGACAGACTCAACTGAACAATAAAACTGCAAGTTCATCATGTATGTAAACCCTGGCAAAAATTCAACAAGAGAATTCAAGTAATTAATTAAGTGTATTATAACATCATTCTAAGTCACCCTGGTGGAATGTCTTATAAGGTCCTTTCTAAACAAGAGTGTATAATATACTACAACTGCTCATAAAATTCTGAACTATGAGAGAAGATGGCAGGTGTTAGCACTGTCATTTCTGGGGTTTGTAACTAAGGCAAAATTACTTATTAAGTTTCCCAAATCTCAATTGACTTGGTTATAAAAGCAAGAAAAAGTAATCATTTAACAGGATTGCTATGAAGATCAAATGTGTTAAAATATGTAAGTCTCCTGCAACTTAATGGCCCTAGTGCATAATAGATGTTCAATAAATTGCTTCCTGAATCATAGAGAATACAGTTTATTATAAATATTGGGTTGGTTTCACCCTATCCCACTTTGTCTTTGCAGGTATAGTCAATGCCCTTCCCTTTCCTTGACATTAAAAAACAGGAAAAGACAAAAATCAAAACAACTATTTAAGAAAATATTCAGTACTCAGATAATAGTAATGACTTTCATATTTAATAAAAAGCACAATAAAGATTTAGTTGCAATTATGTAAATCGGCACTCTTTATCACTGTGAATCTGGACACAATTATTAAAATCCCAGAGAGGAAATACGTGCTCTTCATATCTTTTCTCACTCCTAATGTTTTTACTATAAATCATACATTACTTATACATAACAAAATATCAACACTATTATAACTGGACAATGTTGTGTTGATCTAGAAAGGAAGTTCATTTACACCTAGTACTGGTTTTGGTCAAAACAATAATAGTAATTATTATTTTTTAATTTTAGTAACTGTGCTGGAAGGCCCATGCTTAATTCTCAGTTTTTCCATCCATATGAAAACACTCATAAGTAAATGATGTGCATCAGCCACGTGAGGGCACTATAATCTGGAGAACACACACACACACACACACACACACACGAAATACCATTTCAAAGAAGAAACACTTAATTTTTCTTTATTGCTAAAACAAACAAAAAACTAAATTAAATAAAGAACGACTTGCTATTGGTTTATAAAACTAGACGGTCCCCTGTGCCTGTTGATCTGCTGAGCCCTGTTGGGAAAATAACACCCCGTGGCAGATTGGCACCATTCTAAAATTACAGTCACAAACCTCAGTGGTCCTCAACACAGTCCTGTATTTTCCCACTTGGCTCCATCTCCTACTCTCTGCAAAGAAAATTTCAAATATTCTGCACTTTCCTTCAACTTCCAACTCTCGTCTTTATTTCCACTCCATTTCAAGCTGAAAACTTATTTTCTACTTTACAGAGAAAAGACAGTATCATAATGCTCCTCCTCCACTTCCCACCCCCAAATCAACAAACTTCTCCACATTGAGACCAATCCTTTCCTCCTTCCTGCTATAGTGGGGAAGTTTCCAATCCCTCCAGCTGTATTCTGGACACCTTCCCCCTTCCAGAAGACTTGAGCAATCTCTTATCTCTCTCTTTTCTTATCCTTAATGGCCCCCACCTTACTGGCTTTTTCCTATCAACACAAACGTGCTTATGTCTCCCTTGCCCTGGCATGGGGGAATGGATATTTCTCTCCTATGACTCCCAACCCTCCTTAACTATTTACAGCCCTATCTCCCTTTTCCATATCATGGCCAAACTTTTGAAAGAGCTCCTTACCTTTCCTTTTCTTATATAACTATCACATATTCAGCCTACCAGCTTTACTTTCTAAAGATGACAACATCTTCACGTTTTGTCACTAAAAACAAAAGGATAATTTGAGTTTATATTTGATGTGCTTTCTGAACAGCATTCAACAAGAATGGTTCCTCCCCTTTGCATTAAGTTATGTTCCCTCTGCTTTCAGGTTCCAATTCCCTGGCTTCTTCATGCCTCAGAGCACCAGTTTCTCTGTATTCTTTGAAATGTGGCATTTTTCTTTTTGAAAAGAAAGACATAAGGTATGTAAGCCATCTACCTCTCTTCTACTCTCCTTATCCTAGTGTAGCCCATAGACAAACTTTGCTCAACAAGCATAACCATTATGTACCCACCAGTCTCAGGTACTTCTCTCCAAGCGAGACCTCTCTTCTGAATTCCACATACTTGATTGTCCATATGACATCTGTACTTACATATCTTATCAACACTTCAAATTTTGAATTCTAAAACTGAACTTTTGAAAAGTATCTTTTCATCTACCCTTCCGCTCCTGCTAATTGCTTACTCCTTTGACACCTCCGTGTCTTATAAAATGTGCATAATATACCCAGAGACCTATGAGAAATCTTAGATTGCTGTCTCTCCTTAAACATTCACATCTAATTAACTATCAAATATTGTCAATTCTGCCTGCTATCTCTGGATTCAGTTACTTTTATCCATCCCCGTATCACTGCATGGTCCAAGTGTCTGTCAAGACTAGCATCAAGTCTAATAGTCCATCTAGATTATTGCAGTCTCCTCTAAACTGATCTTTCCAAATTCATGTTAGTCTCCATTTAATCCATTCTGCATACTGTGCTAAAATGACCATTGTAAATGTAATATGAATCATTTTGGTAGCTTTCTATTACTCTTAAGAAGACGATCAAACATCTTAACATAGAGTCAAGACACTAGGAGGTCTGATCCCTGTCTACTTCTCCAGTTTCATTTTCTTTTCTCTTCATTGCATTATCCCCATTTGGATAATACTGTAATTATTTTAGGTTGTCAAATGTTATGAACGTTTCTGACATTAGGGTCTTGGAAATGTCACCTCTCTTTTTCTTCAGTACTCAGATTGGCCTACTACCAGTTATATACCCCTGCAGCACTTTTATTATTCCTGTAATGACAAGTTTTAATGATGATCTTCTCAACTACTCTCTGAGCGTCATGAGGACAGGAATCATGTCTATATTATTCACCATTATAGCCTTGCTATTTCATATAGTGTCAGTTGACTATTGAATGAAATTAATTTTGCAATTCATTTGTTACTAAATGGAGTTTTAAAAAATAATTTTTGATAAATTATTAAAAAATACAACTTAAAGTTTGTCTTCAAGTATATTGTTGGCCAGGTGCCATGGCTTGTGCCTATAATCTCAGCATTTCAGGAGACCAAGGTGGGCTGATCATTTGAGGTCAGGAGTTTGAGACCAGCTTGAGTAAAATGGTGAAACTCCATCGCTACTAAAAATACAAAAATTAGCCAGGCGTGGTGACTCATGCCTGTAATCCCAGCTAACCAGGAGGCTGAGGCAGGGGAATCACTTGAACCCAGGAGGCAGAGGTAGCAGTGAGCCGAGATCATGCCATTGCACTCCAGCCTGGGTGACAGAGTGAGACTCTGTCTAAAATATATATACATATTGTTTACACAAGTTTCTACATTTTTTGAGGGTAAAATATAGGATAAATATAAGGTGGAAATTAACAGCCTAATGCGATTATGCTGCATAATGGACTCAGCAATGGTTTTATGACACTTAAAAACTTATTCTTTATAGTGGTATAATTTAGTTATATATAATAAGGTAAAATATATATTTCAATATTAATTAACAAGACAAATAATTATTTTCTAATTAGTCATTGATAATAAGTCAAAAACAGGTATTTTTCTTATTTCATGACTATCTTTTTTTTTTTTTTTTTTTGAGACGGAGAATTGCTCTGTCGCCCAGGTTGGAGTGCAGTGGCGCGATCTTGGCTCACTGCAAGCTCTGCCTCCTGGGCCCATGTCATGGCTATCATTTTAATAAAAGTATACACTTAAGTTAAAAATTCTGACACACAAAAAGAACAATTTTGCTTTTAATAGAAAAAAGTAAATAACTAGGGTCAAGTTTTTACGCTTGTGGTTTGATAGGTATCTCTAAATAGAAAGGTTTAAAATCCATTACGTTTCTAAATCATTGTCAATTTAGTTCATCAGTCACATACTTTACAAATTCCTGGATTCTGGTGAGTGACTGAAATAGTTTCAGGTGATCTTAAAAATACTCAAATACAAAAGTATTTAATGTAGGTATGAATTTTGCATTGGTGATGCCATGCATCAAAAAAGCATAGAAACTCCACATCAAGGCAGATTTCAAAAGGCTCAAACTAGTAGCAAAATGCATACATCCTACATTATTTTTTAAATATATAATCCAAGTCATAAAGTAAGTACATTTTTCAAAAGAACACTGTATCCTGGAACAATGTTGCTTTAAGAACTTTGCAATGTAAAATAAAATAGAGGCAGATAAACCTTATAAAATATCAGGGGACAAAGATATTTTTTAATCTATTAATTCCTTTATGCCAAGTATAAATAAAAGTGGGTAAACCTATTGATTGATAACTAACCTGAGAGTTGGCAAATGTAAAATATTTCCTATGTGTATATGATGAAGAAACACTTCTTCAAGTTTTTGCTGAAAATTGTTTAAGTAGCCCTTGACACGGAGCCTGGATCATCACAACACTGGCATGCCCACCCCTGTCTGCATAGAGGGAGGATGAAGCACCGTGAGATTTAGAGCAATGAACCATGGATCAGATACATCTCTTACCAGCTGTGTGGGCTTCAGTGATTTGTTTAATTCTTTGAGGCTCAGTTTGCTTATATAAATGTGGACAATACTTTTCTTACAGTATACAGTCATTATCCACTAAGATAATAATTATTAGTTTATTACCATTAATAATTCATTTATTGAGTATAAAATTATAGGGCATTTCTTTGTTATTCTATAGGAAGGAAAAGACATTATGCTCTGTTCAGAGACTTTGTAATAATGTATAATATCCAGAGAAGTTGCAGAGGAGTTTTTAACCTATATATAAACTAGAAGTAGAAGATAGCCTGATGTTAGAGGTTTTCTAATGTAAAAACGGATAATTTGAAGTAGAATAGAATAGGTGTCTTTCTACATACCAGTGCATATTTCTGAGCTAGCAGAGAAATTAAATAAACGTAACATATACAGTGTTAAATATTGGATTGTTTAATTTTAATGTGAACAAAGTCCTATTTGCCAGTAGATAACTAAATGATAAGATATGAGCATTGAAAACAAAAGAAAGAGAAATTGTTGTGTCGTCTACTTTTGATATAAGCCTGTATATTTCTTTTCATGGAAAACCATGATATTTTATGTCTTGGTATGGACACCATGTAATGAATTAGTAAGTTGGAGCATCTAAGAAGCACCTTTGAAATTCATAAAACAAGAACACTGGCAATGTCCCAAATATATTAAATCCAAGAGCTTAAAAATTATTTTTTTTCCGTTGGATGCAAAATGCTAAGAGCCGAGAATCAAAAAGCCCAGTCTGAAGTTTTAGCTCTGCCACTGACAGAAAATGTAGCCTTAGAAAAAACTAAATATCTCTGGGTTTCAGTGAACTCATCTACAAAATGAGACAGGACTGACCACATTGTTTGGGTCACTTGCAACAAAGATTTTGTTTGCAAAGTCAGAGTAGTGATTTGTATAAAGTTCTTTGTGCAATTCCTTATGCAATATGAGAGTTTCCTTTTTGCTAATCTTACAGCAGTTTCTGCTAGAATTTTAGCTATTACTGTCATAGATACCCTTTATTGAGTACCTACTAAGCACTAGCATACTTGTCACAGATTTTATCATTATTAATGTCTAAACTGTGATTATAATTTTACAGATAGAGAAGCTGAGATTAGAAAGAATTGGAGTAACTTGGACCAAGGTCATATAGCTGAAAAGTAAATTTTAGAGATAGGGTTTGAATCTATGTTTTCTGATACCAAGCCTTTGTTTTCCATTTTCCTACCATTTTCATATGATAGGTAGTTCAGCATTACTAGTGTGATCTGGAGGGAGGGTCTCAGCTCTTTGGCAGCCTAGTCCCATGTCATGACTTTAAATACCAGCCATACACTGAAAGCTCCCAAAGTTGAACACTTCCAGCCCAACCCTTTTCTGAACTCCAGATTTGCACAGCCACCTAACTCCTCCACTCTCCAATGATGTCTAATAGGTGTCTCAAACATAACATGTTCAAAACCAAGCTCTTGATCTTACCCACCAAATTGGTTCACTCAAGTTGCCCCAAGCTCAGTCAACACAACTCCATTTTTCTTTCTTGAACAGACTAAATGCTTGAAATCATCCTTAGTCCCTCCCTTCCCCCTGGACCCCACAACCAATTGCTCAGAAAATCCTGTCAGCTCTTCTGCAAAATACCTCAAAATTTGATGACATTTTACCACTGTCATTGTTTCCACCATAGTCCAAGCCACCATGCTCTCTTGCCTTCATAATGACAGTCGGTCCCAGTCTCCTTGCTTCACTCTTTCCCCTTATGCAGTCTATTCTCCATGAAGCAGCCAGAGGATCTTTTAAATATGTGAGTCAGGTCATGATACCCTGCTACTGAAAACCCTCCTGGAGTTTCATTCAGAGTAAACGTGGTGTCCTCACAACGACCCACTGCATCTCACCTACAACTTTAGGCCCTGACCCTCACTCTCACTGATGTCATCTCCTCGCTTCCTGCCTTTCCCACTCTGCTCCAGCCACTCAGGTCTGCTTGCTGAGTCTTAAACATACTAGTTGCACCCCCACCTTCAGACTTTACCTTCATACTTGCTGTTCTCCTTGAACTGACTTTAACCCTAGATTCCCATGTCTCACTCTCCTTTGCTTCCTTCGGGTCTCTGCTCAGCTGGTACCTTTTCAGAAAGGATTTTACTGGCCATACAATCCAAAACTACACTTGTCACTCCTCCCTTTTACACTAAGTTATTTTTCTTAGTAACACTTATCACTAGCTTCCATTCGATGTATTTGTTTATTGTCTTTCTTCTTCCAAACACGCACACACACTCACATGAGAGTAGGAGCTTCATTTTGTTCAATGTTGCATCCCAATGCTTACAAGAATATCTACCACATGGTAGATACTCAGTAAGTACTTGCAAATGAACAAATGAGTAACAAATGCAAGATACATTAGAGGAGTGTGCATATATTAACTTAAAATAATAAAAGCTGACAGGAAACACATTTAAAACCTTGGCAGGGAACTTTAGGAGCATAGATCATTTTTAACTTGTTTGTTATCTAGAAAATAAATCATGTTTTATTTAAATATCAAATAAGACACTAGGCACATGAGAAGAATTTTCACTTTTCAAAATGCACCCTTGTTAAAATATCATAAGCATAATTTCTGATTCAGCCAAAATAAATTTTTCAAAAAGCTAATTTGCTACACAATAGCTCCTAATAGATAACAGTTATTTGAAAAACAAGTCAAGCTTTTTGTTGGAAATGGAGGTATTAGTCCAAGTTTAAAAACAAACTTCTTTAACATGAATGACTTTTTGTCAGTTTATAAACTAGTGGTAATAAATACACAATGACCTTGCAACTGTGGCCAAACAACCATGACCATCTCTCCAAGCATTTTTAACTTACAGTAAAGGACACTGTACTTGAAGTCAGAAAATCAGGATTTGAGTCTAGGGTTTGCAACATGAGGAATAAAGGACAAAATTATTGTGAAAATCAGTTACTAACTACAGCATTCATATACCTCTAAGTTTACTAGGCTATTTGATCAATTGCATCACCAAAACATGGAAGGATTCATGTATCTTAGACTATCAGCCTCATTGCCTTTTGTTATATCTCTGCTCCAAGGTGAGACATCTGAAATATAACGCTTTTAGTCAGGAAATTAGAGACTTTTTAAAATCTAATTTTCTACACTGGAAGAAATTTGTGACTCTAAGCCATCTGTAAACTTCTCAGAGTCAACAGCTCAGCTTGGCATACCTTAATAGATTTGCCTGGCTGGCTTCACATTTCAACCTGCATCACCTCAGGCCTCCCAGTGACTTCAGCCTTTGGAGTGTGAGTTCCTGGGAAGCAAATACAAGCCCACAGATTCAAGTTGTATCTGGATATCTAGAGAGGTCCTGGCGAAAACTGTGTGCCTAGTACTCAGATTCTCTGATCGGAATTTCTTAAACTGCCCTTACCCTCTACCACTAGGAGTCTCTTTCCCAGGGGGTTTTAACGGGGATTCATAATCTCCTAGGATTTTTTTTTCAAGTGGGGACAATAGTTTTCATGAGATTTGCCATGGTCTATTACAAAAGTTTTAAGACAAAAATCTGCTTTGGTAAAAAGCAAATATATTAGGTTTTCTTAATACCATCTCATCATTCAGATGCATGACAAGAAAGATTTTTTCTGATCCATTTAAACTTATTTTTTCACTTGTTTTGTATCAGATTCTCTAATCTCTGACTTTCTAGTCACTTATTTATTTAATGCATATTTTCCCAATGTCTACTAGGAACAGAAGTCTGAATTTTTCACGTAATTTAAATATAAATTACGTTTGAATAAGGAACATACAATTGTTTTAAAATATAATGAATAGTTTATGCAGAGATTTACTGTACAGATTACAAATGTTTGAAACATAATAATAGATCATAATTTATAATCATGAGACCCAAATATAAATACCAACTTTATTATTCATTTCTAATGCTAACTCAAAGACATCTTTTTCTCCACATCCAACTGGGTTCTCTTATTTGGAAAATAGAGAGAGGTAAGAAAACATTATTGCTTAAGGTAATGCCAAGAAACTATGAAATCTTAAAACATGAAACATAAACATCAAATAAAAGATGCTGATATCCATCTAAACTTGGAAACAGGAACAACCTAGAGGTTAAAAGGAGACTTTACAGAATGTTATGCTTCTAAAGACAGCACTTGCCATACTAGTAGGTAAATGCCACCAGTATTTGCCTAGGGAGATGCTTTACATCCCCTCTATCCAGAAATGACATAAGTACCCTGTACCAGGCTTATCCCATTTCCTGAATTCCTTACTTAATTTAATTCCATACCTTATCTAATTCAAATATTTTCTAGGCGTGATAAAGGTGGAGAGTGTTTATACTGAAAGCCTTAATACCAGGCCCTGGGCTAACCACATCATGGAATTCCAAGCAACGACTCTTTCTAAAGAAGAAATAACATGCTGTCCTAATCTGAGGCTTTGCTTTATTTCAGTTCCCCTGCCTTACCTCTGATTCCTGAAGCATATCACTCCCCGTCCCATGACTTCTGTATTCTTCCTGTAAATGCCCCTGCCCAACACAGCTTCAGTCTTCCAAGCCTTTGCTTCATTGGTATTCCCAAGACTGGCTGTCAACAAGACTACTGTTTCTGGCCTAGAATAAAACCTCTCATTTCCAACTACTCTATTTAATTTCAAGGAATCAATGAAATTGCCATCTACCACCAAGCTCTCATCAATCTCATTTTTGGGAAGCAGGTGCATCAATAAGGAGTATAAAAAATAAAATGGGAATGTATATGGATAGATAGATATTAATCCTTTGGAGAGGGATAATTGTAGCAAGACGTGTGACTTGAATAAAACATAGGAACAGGTGATGAAAAGACAAAGGAAGGAAAAGAATAGAAAGTAGAAGATCAATAGGAAGGCTGTTGGGAAACAAATTTTGAAAAATGTTTGAAAGGGTGTTATACCTACAGACACAATTATAAACACTTACTAACTCAAAGCTTTCAAATGCTAAAATAGAAGAAAGTCACAAAATTCAGACCAAAAACATACAAAATTATAATTCGGATTATGCATATTTATTTTCCAAATGTAAAGGCAGTCTAGAAAATTAGCTTATGGAGTTTACTCCCTTACCTAACATTGTAAATTGAAGACTTACAGGAGGAGAGCCTGCTAATATGGTCAAAATTAATGAGAAAGGATTGGATGTGGCAAGCAATTCATAAGGGGGAAGAAAAAAGAAGGAAGAAGTAATAGTTGGGTAGAGAAGAAACACTTAGAAGATGGGGAAAAGTAATTCACTTACCTGTGATCTCATTTTGCAACATGCTAACTGTTGAGTAAAAGGAAAGAAAAAGAAATAACACATAACATTGCCAACCACAGATATTTTGGAAAATGTGTAGCTCAATAACTTGGTCAAAGAAGAAAATCATATTCAGTAATGATTTGAAAAAGGATATGAATGTACCAAAATCTTAATAGCTAATTTTCTAATAGGGTTGAAGGGAGTTAAAATGTAAAGGGCAGGGGTGGCACTGAATCGAGAGATTGCTTTCCCTTTATTCAATACTATAAACGTCTGAAAAAGAAAACACAACACATAAAACAAAATTTAGAATATATATTAAGAATATTTTAAGAGAAAAGTAAAACCATTATTTATAAATATTGCCCTGTAAAATAGTGTATAACATAATAATTACCAGCAAATGACATGAAGATAGATGCTTTCTTTTTCTGAGCACTATAAACTTTCCTAAATTTGATAAATGACATGAGGTTTACAAAGAAAATCTGTGGTCAATGCCATAGGAATTCTTAGCATCTTTATCAAGTTTTAATGTTAGTATTTTAAAACCGCATTTATAATTCATGTGAAGCACAAAACTGAGGCTTTGATTACTTTTTCGGTTAGATAATTTTCTCATGAGAACTTCAAGGTTTTCCAGGTGTGTTCTTTGCTCAGAATCTTATTTGGCACCTACAAGTCACCTGCTATTATTTCTTCTTCTGTGGAGAGCAATAGAAAGGAGAAAGTATGGTATAAAGGAATAATTAAACCCACTGAAGATCAAAGTGACTTATGGAGAGCTAGAGACTGTAACGAGGAATTTAGATACTAGTCCTGCAAGTATAAAAAATAAAATTTAAATATACTTCTAGTTTACAGTTTTTGCTTCTCAACATTATTAGGGAATCAGGGTCAATTTACACTTGGTTTAAGAATATAATTTGTATTCAAGAAAGTGAATAGGCTTTTGTCCTTCCTTAATTCCCGCGCTGGAGGATGCCTCACCAGTTCTCTGCCTGTCTCACAAATGCAGGTTCAAATGAGTGCTTCCAAAAGACTTCTAGGATCATTGGTCCATTACACGGTCAGGCCCATCCAGCATCTTAGTGATACTTTAGACAGAGGGAAGGAGGCAAGCCTTCTTCACCATCATCCCTGGGACTAGCCCAGAACCAATTAGCAAATAGGCAGTGAAGGCAACTTCACTAAGAACTCACTTTCTTATTGATATAGTAGGGGTCCAGATCCTCCAGGGGCACTGACACCATCTCTGGAGGAATGTCTCCATAAATAAATGGAAGAGATTTTCCTGCTTCCAAGTCACTGTTTGGCTTTGGGCCATTTTCATCATCCTCATCCTTGCGTTCCTGTTTGGGTCTCTTAGCTTTCTCTTCTGCAATGCGTTGTTCAATAGCAGCAAGGGATTCCCTGGTAAAGAAGCGGAAGCTGTCAGGTCCTGGCGGTACCAGCACTGACTGTGCCATCTTTTCATCCTGCTCCTTTAATCACTGTTTAGCTCCTTGCATAAGAAAGTGCTACAGAAACAGGGAGGGAAAAAAAGCAATGGCCATTAGAATATAAGGTGATTGTGTCAGTTACATGACACTGAGCACTGAGATACAGCATAGAAACCCAGAGAGCTATAATATTTTTACAGAAAGTTGTATTTGATATTCAGGGAATCTCATATATGCATCCATTTGCTCGCATGGAGATCTATCTTTCACATTCAGTAGGTGTCTATGAGGTAATCTAATCTCCCACTCCCAAAATGTTTTAAGTGATTGTGCTACTTGTGGGAAAATATGCAATTCAGAGCTCAGAAATGGAGGATACTGGTTTGTGCCTGCTGTTTCACTTGTGTGAATATTTTGGCAGCCATCTTTTTCAGCATTCTTTCTGAAAAAATAGCAGAGATCCAAAACAAGAGATGAAACATCACACTAAATTGTAGAACCTGGGCTGAGGATCTTGCACGTATCTCTCCATGTCTTTCCACGTGCCCTTTGGCTCACGTTATAACATTTAAGAGTTTATTCCAAGTCAATTCACTGGGTAAAAAGCTCTGGAAATCGTAAAATGCCAGGCTATGGAAACATAGGTAGATCCTGCTTAAAGAAAGGGAGTGGGAAGGAGCAGAAGATGCCTGGTTGTGTTTGGAACTGCTCGGAAGCTGCACAGGAAGAGACCCAGCTCCTGCCAAACCGGGCAGGAAGTCATCCACATCAGAGGTCTGTAGCTCGGACCCCCTGGCTTAGCAACCTGCTGCTAGCTAGTGTAATTGCTTCTTAAATTAACACATTTGCAGTACCTTAGGAAATACTGTAGAGATAGCCTATTTCCTCAAATAATGCCCATTTCACAAAAATGTAGCATCACAGTCTTAGTGTCCACATCAGAATTTGAATTTGAGAAAAAATAGTAAGTTTATGATAGTTTATCTTTTCAAGCAAACTCTTATTATATGCATCTTTGCAATAACAATAAATAGGTTTTTACTGGTATTCAAATCATGTTTCACTAGACTAAAGTAGATAACTCAAAAGAGCACATCAGTCATTCCAAATGTTACCTCTGAACCAGTGGCAGGAGTTTCTACGCTATGTAAAACAATACAATCAACATCTTGACTCCTGAATGCCACTTAATCTATTTTTTCCGTCTTTTCAAAAAATCAATCCATTTCACCCCCATACTATAGGAGTCAGAGTTGTCATTTAAATATATGAAATGCATTTTCTAAGAGTTAAATGTGTTATGCAGTTCACTTCTGCAGCATATACCAGATAAAACAGAGGGAAACCCAAAATAACAAAAACTACTGCACAGTTTTATTTTAAAAAATGTTGAGGTAAACCAGGACCTTTCAGCTACCAGCTAGCAGACTGTCCTCCCCAGTATTATAGTGCCTCCAAAACATCCCTCATTTTTCTCACCCATCCCTACAGACCCTCATGCCTAGCAACAGACATAGGCATGAAGATGGTCCTTGCACACTGGGGGAGGAAACTGCCATGCCTGGATTCTCTAATAGAAGAGACACGCTAAAACATGCAGCCAGCAGCTTCAAAATGAAAGTGGTCCCTCTGCAGATTTCCCCAAGGATTCTACTACTGTAAAGGTAGAGAAGCATCACAGAGAATAAGCATAATAAGAATATTAAAACATTACCCCTGTAGAATCTTTTACACCCAGAGTTTGGGATTGATAAGCTGGTACCAAGAAGACTGCAGCTAAAATTCCATCATGCTTTAAAAAAAAAAAAATTCTTTTTTTTTTTTTTTTTTTTTTAATTCTCCTTCAAAGACCACACCTAACTTCCTGTAAAAGGATTCTGGTAACTGAAGTAAGAAGAGGCATTTCCTGTACAGGGACTACAAAATGGCATTATTGTAACTACCACTAGAGGGCGGGGAACTGTGAAGAGAAACACCTTCGCAGCGTACACACAGACATATGTCTGAAACAGCCCAAAGCTTTCAGTTGTGGAACTGATCTTCCACAGGCTTTTCTTGGAAAGAAACATTAAAACTTTGCTGATTTCAAGTTAATTTTGTTAACCAATAATGCTTCTCCTCATGCTTTTTATTTGCTATGTCAAAAAGTCATTCAATCAATATAAAGAATTCAACTTAAAAGTAAAGAGAAAGTACAGTAGTGAACTGCTTAATGGCATTTTTGGTCAATGACAGATCACATATACGACATGGTCGCAAAAGATTAAAATACCATATTTTTTACTGTACCTTGTCTATAGTTAGATGTGTTTAGATGCACAAATATCATTGTTACAACTGCCTGTAGTATTCAGTACTGTAACATCCAGTATAGTTTTGTAGTCTAGGAACAATAAACTATACCACGTAGCCTAGTTGTGTAATAGGCTCTACCATCTAGGTTTTATGTACACTCTAGGAGGTACACAAAACGACAAAAATCACCTAACAACACATTTCTCAGAATATGTCTTGGTCCTTAAGCAAAGCATGACTGTAAATAGGGAAGGGTTAAAAATAAAAACTCATATTAAACAGCAATTAACCCTTACTATATGTAAGGGTTAAAAATAAAACTTCATATTAAACAGTAATTACTGTATGTAGGCTTGTAGCCTAGGAACTACAAACATATAGTAGGATTTGATATTAGCCTCAGCCCCAGATAATCTGAAATCCAATATAGTCGTTGCTAATTCAATAAAGAGATGGCCTGTACCACACAAGTTAACTCTCTCTAGAAAAAATATTAACCCAATGAGACACCAATCTTATTTATCTTGGATTTAAGTCACTAAAAAGCAACCAGAAAAAAAGAATTGATAAACCAGTGAGATTCTAAATGCTAGGCTTTCAATTAATATCATAGTGAAAATTTGAGGACTTACTGAGTGCCAGTCACTTGGCTAAGATGTTTGCACTGTATTATTTCATCCTCCACACAACCCATTGGGTAAATTCTTTCATTATCCTTATTTGCAAACTGAAGTAAGGACATACACTGAAATTAGGAAAAGTCTCCTAAGATCATACAGGCAAGATTCAAACTCAAAATCTGATAGCAAAAATCTGTGATCATTACTCAATCATAAAAAGAAAACAGGCACCAATTATAATTAGAACAGTTCTAATTGTTAAATCAATATATTTCATACTTTCTGGCTTCATCATTTTCGTTGGAAAATATATTTTTTGGGCAGAAACAGAAAACAAAATACCACACCTTCTCACTTATAAGTGGGAGCTAAACACTGGCTACACATAGACATAAACATGGGAACAAGAGACACTGTGGACTATAAGAGGGTATAGGGTGGGGGAGGCAAGTGTTGAAAAACTACCTATTGCTTGCTGCCTAGGTGGCAGGTTCAATTGTGCCCTCAAACTTCGGCATCATGCAATATACCATCATAAACCTGCACAGGTACCCCCTGAATCTAAAATAAAAGATTTGGAAAAAAAAAAAAGAAAGTATGTTTGTTGGAAATGAGCAAGGGGAAGATGTAGCCAAAAATAATATTTTAGTCACTTTAGGAGGTAACTTTTGATGGTAAGAGAAAAAAGATGTCTCAAACTAGTTGAAGTAAAAAAGAAATAAAGACAGGAGTTTATTGGTTCATGGTTTGTCCAGGGCTAGTCTTAGGCATGTGATGATTCAGGAGCTCAGTTGATGTTACCAGCTCATAGTTATGCTGTATCCTTTTGTTCTGACTTTCATAGTGATAGGTTTCCTAAAGATTCTTCCCTTATTTTAGTAAGATGCTGTAGCAGCTCTAGCCTCCCAACCTTCCAGACCTCAATTCAGTGGGAAGAAAGACTCAGAAAAGTTCTCATTGCATCTAACTTGCACCTGGTGGGTCACATGCCCATCCTGAAGTAATTACTGTGTCCAGGGTAATGCCATCTTTGGCTGGCCTCTCCTAAGCCACATGCTCTACCCTTGAAACACGGAAGAGTCCTCACTTGAAACCTGTAAGTAGTCAGGGTTATTGCTGTGGTACAGAAGCATTTCTCAAAAGTGGAGTTGGAGCTGGGAAGGTCGCTTTTGCTTATAATCCCAGCATTTTGGGAGACCAGGGCAGGAGGATCCCTTGAGACTAGGCGTTTGAGGCTGAAGTGAGCTATCATCACACCACTGCACTCCAGCCTGGGCGACAGAGTGAAAAAAAAAAAAAAAAAAAAAACCACACACAAACAAACCAAAAAACCCAGGAAATTACAAAAGAACAGAGTTGAGTTACTGTTACTGGAATAAGGGGAAAATTAATGCTGAACAGAAAGAACAAACAAGCGCATGCTCTAGTCACATACTCATTGTATTTGCCGTGCCTCCACATTTGGAAAGCAACATTATCAATATTGGGATATACACATATGGTATATATTCCACATGTACCAACTTCCATGTATACTGGTCAGGCAAGATACTTAGAAGATTCCTTCTCCGATTCCCTATTTAATAAATGGTGCCGGGAAAACTGGCTAGCCATAAGTAGAAAGCTGAAACTGGATCCCTTCCTTACACCTTATACAAAAATTAATTCAAGATGGATTAGAGACTTAAAT
>NW_012117999.1:159022-260290 GCF_000951035.1 Colobus angolensis palliatus | reverse complement strand
TAGTAAGTTGCCCTACTGTGATCAAGCACACAGTATTTCATAGATTTCTATGGTGAGCATCAGCTTCAATTATCAAATCCATATTCAGGTTTCACTTTACGGATGTGCTCAGCAATATACCAACTTGTTATACAAATGATTCTAATTCAAAATAAATTAAGAATAAAAAATTTATGAGATGATTTACCAAACATATTTTTGGGAGGAGATTAGTCATAATAATAACACATAGTATCTACTTTTTTAATAAAAATCTACACATAGTACCTACTTTTGTCAAGCACTATTTTAAGAGCTATGAAATAGATACTGTAATCATCTCCCTTTAAAACATGAGGAAGGAGTAAAAAATGGAACAGAGGATACTAGAGGCTGGGGAGGATAGGGAGAGATTTGTTAAAGGATACAAAATTGCAGCTAGACATGAGAAATAAGTTATAGCTTCTATACCACTGTAGGATGACTATCCTTAACAATATTATAGAATTTCAAATAGGTAGGAGGAGGATATTGAATGTTCCCAATACAAAGAAATGCTAAATGTTTGAGATGATGGATATGCTAATAACCCTGATCTGATCAGTATATGTTATATGTATTGAAATATCACTATGTACCCCATGAATATGTACAACTATGGTCAATTTAAAAAATAAAGAAACATGAAGAAACAGAGGCATCAAGAAATTCAGCAATTTAAAATACAAATAAGTTCTCACAACTAGAAAGAGTAGGGTCAGATGTGGAACTTATCCTTGCAGGCCGCGGATTCCATGTTTCTAACAATTATTCAATGCTTAAGACACTTTCTGGAATTATACACTATCAGGAACACACCAAGATATGTGCAGTTTCCTTAACATTATATTAGTTATAGGGTCACCTGTTTCTCTCCCATTGATTCTAGCCAGTGAGTGTGTCTTGGACTATTTAAAAGGGTGAACACAAAATGTTTTACCAAAACATGTAAGACATCAAAAGAACAACAACTGAATATTTTTTCACATTAAAGATACTTCTGTGTAATGTAGATTTAAGTAAAGAATTATAGTCTGTTTCTTATTTCCCAAGATAAGGTTTTCAAAAATCATACATTAGTTTTTCTTCCATTTGTTCTGACCTTTGTTATCACATCAAACTGATATTTTATGAGAGTTCTATATGGCACATATTACGTGAAGGTTTTAAATTTCTTTCCGTTGCCCTATATTTCAGACAGAAGATTTTGTGTCACAACTTTTAAGGCCAGACACTATATTTGGAAGACCCATGAGTAATGAGAAAGGCAAACAATATTATTTGAAGTGGTCAGAAAATAAAAAATGTCAAGAATTGGGATTCTAAATTCTGATATTCCTATAATGTTTTCCTTTCAATACTCTTCTCCTTTAGTTTTCTCATTTATACAAGAGGAATATATTTTTTCTAAATTAAAAATTTTTTAAGTCATGTTATTACACATGATGACATCAGCAAAAAAAAATGAAAGATAAGACAATTTAAAAAATAAGGGTAATAGCAAATATCCACATTCATAATAAATGCTCTAGAAATAAATGTATACTAAGAAAATGGCTTATTACATTTCATAGATAAGGACATAATTTTATATTAGTTTATATTATAATTAATAGTTGTGGATAAGTGCTCAAAAACTTAGAAAATTTTGTGCTCAAGAATTAAGAAAGCTGAGAAACAGTAAGGAATGTCTCTTTTTCTGGAAGTGGTCTTTTAGGTTCTGTTCTACAATTATAGTTTTTTGGGTTTTTTGGTACATTACAGTAATGTAAACATAAACTAAGAAAAGATCTGCTAAAAATTATCTGAAGACACATTTTTCAGATTTTCTAGCTTATTTCATAGGCTCAGGTCTATTTTCTTATCAGTTTTTCGATTGTTACTTGCTATGATATATATATGTATATATGCACATACACACACGTATATACACACATATGTACACACACACACACACATATGTATATGTATCCTTCTCTTTTTAACCTGAATCCACTAGCACATTACTGTAACTAACAATTTCCATAATGGGGAGAAAGTTCTGAACAACCAGACTTACATGTTTTTCTGCTGCAGAGTAGAAACAGAGAACAGTAGAATATGAAAAACTCAAGTTTTTTACTGGTCAGAAAAGCTGTTTTTGTTTTTGTTTTAAATACTAGGTTTAGTTCCAATATGAAACTAACTTATTTTTTATACTTTTATATTAGGTGCATTGAGCAATACTCTTTTTTCTCTTTCTTTAAATAAAAAAATATTTATTTAGAAACTACTTAAAATAGAAAAAAAAAAACAAAAAAACCTGTCAAGAACCACCAGGTGGAAAATGAGTTGCTAATAAAACAGAATTTTAGGTAACAAAAGTCTAAAAACCACAAAAAAAGAAATAGCACCACTGTCATTGGAACGATGGCTATTTACTTGCATTTTTTGGCATTGTCAATCACTGAATCTGGATTTTTCTCTCAATTCCACACAGACCATCCATTAAACAATTTTGTTATAAACTGTTTACTTTTTACACACATTTTAGGACAAGCTATCGCCAGACACAAAGGGGCTGAACAACCTCAGTGAGTGACATGTATTTTGCAAACTTCTGCCAAACAAAAGGATGGAATAGATTGTGCACAAATCTAATGAGGGAGAGTTAAGGAATAACACAGTTTAAATATTAATAATTCAGACATGGTACTGTATTTTCTGTAAAAGAAAATGAACATTTAGTAACACACTAATACATTTTGTCTCTTAAGAGACTAGTGTACCGATAAAGTATTCAGAGAACTGGAGAGCTGTGGACAGCAGATACCAAAAACACCCCAGCTTTGCAGAACCCAAGGTAACCATAGCCTTCCCTGCTTACTCCCTTTGCCAGAGGTCCACAAAGAACTCGCAGTGTGCCCACCTGCCTGCTGCACCTCCAACTCCAAGCTGCAAACTTTAAGAACCCAAAGAGGTGTCCCCAGTGGGCAAGGGGAGCAGAGAAGAGAAGCAACGTTACAGTAGATAGGCAGACATGAGCAAGGCGGGAGAGAGCCCCTCCCTCAGGAATGTCAGGCAACCATCAGGTGATGGTAAGGTGGTTATTAAACTGTCTAAAATAATAACTGGTCTTAGTCAGCACCAAGTAAAGACAGTCCCCCAATGGATAAAAAAAACACCTGAAGCTGGTGATCAGAGGCTTCCCAATAAGATCTCAGGAACTGGGTGAGTGGGCTCAAGCATGCACATTAAGAGGCAAAATGGCAGAATTTAACCGGTATATGACCTTCTCAGGAACAATCTACTGATAAAGGAAAAATGTCTCAAGTGAGCATGCACACAACCTCAGTAAACACACTGCACATATCACCCCTCCCAAGTGCTGGCAGGTCACACTGCACATGTGTACAGCCTGCTCCAACAGAAAATTAAGGGAAGAGAAATGCAAACGCCTTAACCAGGCCAATGTGTACAACCTCAAGTCAAGGGCCAAACAGGACACTTGGATCTCTTAAGTTGCCTGCTTGGCCTTTTCCAAAGTATACTTTACTTCCTTTTGTTCCTGCTCTAAAACTTTTTAATAAACTCTTACTCCTGCTCTAAAACTTGCCTCGGTCTCCCCCTCTGCCTTAAACCTACTTCTTCCCCTCAGCCAAATTCTTTCCTCCAACAAGGCAAGGATCAAGTTTGCTGCAGACCTCTATGGATTCACCACTAGTGACATGTTAAATGTGAAACTAAAGAATGGTAAAATGGGAAACAACCTCCATTCAATCGCAGAGATGTGAGGAAATCCCCAAAAGTGCTGTTAGATGAAAGAATTGCACACACCTCATTTCCCAAAAAAGTATAATACATAGAAATTTCAGAGATAATTGGAAAAATTCCCAGAGAAATCCTCAATGAAAATAGAGCTCTTCAACCCAAAAATCTCAGGGCTGAAACACACCTTGTGTTCATCCAGGCAACGATGCCTCTTGCTTTTTAGCAGCGACGCAGTTTGTCAACGACCCCAAATGGCTTTACAGAGCAACCTTTAGAACTTTCCTTTTGGGCCAAAGTCTAGGCCTGTGAGGTTGCAAGTAGCCCTGTAAGGCCTGTGATGACACTAGGTTCCAAAGGTTCTGAGGTCTGGCCCTTCCTTCCAACATACAATGTCAAACACATAAGATGTCCTGATGTGTTACATTTGATATTTTGAATATGGAAGCATATTTTAAATACTCTTAAGGCATTAACTTATTACAAAATTCTCTACCAAGGTTTCACATTAGGTTAAAATTCAATTCAGTCTTTACATTTCTGTGCCGAGGTCTCCACCTCAGCATATTACCTAACACCTTCTCCAGCAATCAGTGTTACCTGCATGCACATTGTGAGCCCCACGGTCAGCCTCTTTGTTTCCCAGGTGAACTAACTCGATGTTATCGTTGCTCTGCCGCACAGTAAAAGCTCCTAACTCAAACTCACCAGAAAAGGAGTGAAACTCTGCAAAGTGCACTCTAAAAAGAGGTACCTTATGCTTATAAAAAGAAACTAGTGAGTTTTCTAAGAATAATAAAAGAGAGTATTTAACAGTTAAGCACAAGATTTGGAGTGCAGAATTCGGATAAGGCTCTGCTGGTTCAGGTTGTTAAAACTCTTCTTGTTCCTCCTGTGGGCCCCCTTCATCAGATATCACGAAGTCTTCATCTGTGGCATAGAGAATGTCTACAGTCCTCTGCAATACAGGGTCATTGTGCCCCTTGTTCTGCTGGCAAATCAATTCATTGTTCCTTAGCTTTCTGAAGTACAAATCTCTTTCTCCAGGCCTTCAATGGCAAGTTTCAATACACTGACCTGCTAGCGTCAATTTGACCGTGCAGCACTCCTACTGCTTGCATCAGGATTCTTTTATACCACCCTGGGGCCAGCCTTAGAAGCTGCAGTTATTTGTGGAAATGGTCCTCCATGGAGTTGGATTGCCAGAGCAGAGAAGTTACTTCGGTTTATTCAGAACTGGAGCAACAAAATGGAGGGAGCCACTTCAGTTTCTTGACTTTGTCTGGCAGCCACAGGGGTATAGTCTTTTTCATTGTAGTTTGCATGAAAAAACTTCTTAAACTACTGAATGAACTCAAAATTGTCCTGAAACTTTCTTTTTACTAATTGTTCACAGAAATCACTTTGTCAGCACCCACCCTCTTGAAAATACTGCTTGTAGTATTTCGAAGTTCTGGATGTATTCATAGAATTTCACCTTCTTCAAGGCAATGGAGCCAGGGAGCAGAATGACCATAAAGTGAAAATAAGCAGCCCCTGAGCACAATTGTTCTATCTTTGTCAAATTCAACTTCAGGAGACTCATTGATACAGGCCAGTATGTCATGTAGCATTAGGTTGTCATTGGTGACTGATGTCAAGTATATATTCACTGCCATCTTTGGCTCCTGGTGGAACAGTCTGCTGCCCACACCCAGCCCTGGTTCCATCTTCATCTAGTTCAAATTGCTTGACCAACATTCCTTTTTAAAGTATAGATATTCCATTAAATGACTGTTATGTTCTAAGACACATTTTGCTTTTCTTTAACTAAATGCATACCAATCTTACTGTGATGACCTCCGGGAAATATAATTCAGTGTATAGATAATCACTTTACATCTAACTTTCCTAGGAAAAATAAGTTAACTATATAAAAAAATACATAAATTTTAACGGAAGCATTTTTATTTTACTGTAGGTAGACTGGCAATACATTACTACAACCTTTTAAAATCTTCAGATGTATTAAGTGCATGTTAGTAGACTTCCATGAACTCATTCAAACCTCTAAATAGCTCATCAGCAGGAAGGCCATCTCTAATCTGATTACATAGTAGTTTATTTTTCATGGACGGATTATGCTGGAATCACAGAATTCTAATTCTGGATTTTAATAATCGGTAAGAAAGAAAATTTTGAGGATATGGTTCTCTTTATGAGGGTGAGGTATTTCTACTTGTTTGATATACCTGAATATTTCTAGCACAGTCTTCCTCATTTCTTCTTTTCATCAAAGACTTCTACCTAAAATTTATCCCTCAGTCCCCATTCTCTTTTATGGGGGAGAAAAAAGCAGCCTCTAAACTCCTCAGTGGAATGGTAGATCTGAGTGTCTGGGCATCTTCTCCGTGTCAGAATGAGCAGGTAGAGCCAGGATCAGAAAGTCTTTGAAATAATAATAATAATAATAATAATAATAATAATAATACAATACTCAAAAAATAGCTACATTCCAAAGTGTATGTATGCATGCCTGTGTGTGTGTGTGTGAGAGAGAGAGAGAGAGAGACACACACACACACACACAAAGAGAGAGAGAGAGAGAAGTAGAGAGGAGGGAAGGAGAGCATAGGAGACCATGGGCTCATTTCTTCATGTAATGTCAACACTAACTAAATTGTGGCACACTACTAGCTTGTCAATTTGTTATCTCATTGATCCTTCCATTATTTGTGAAGGAAGTAATGTTGTTGTCACTTTAAAATGTAGAAGTGATCAGGGTATATGGATGTTGAATAACTTGCCATTGCCACACTGAGCCACTGTTTAAATTCATATGTGTCTGATTTCAAATACTAAATATAGTCCATGTTCCATTTTTCCCCCAGGGTGAGAAGTGCACCATTGAGCTGCAAGTCGAGAAGGGAAATATAGTATAAGTCTGATTTTTTAAAAGTCACTGGATCCCTTTCTATACCTAAGATGTTTGTAGAATCCCACAGTTTCACTACTATTAGACAAATTTGTGACCCAGTACAAATAACATAGTTTCCCCTTACAATCTTGCTATTGCTATTATGGGGCTAGCTTAACCTCTGCTGGAAAACAGAAGTTGTTTTCTCAATACCTTCACATGCCCCATAATGAATATACTCTTATCCCACTTATGGAAGAGGAGCTTACACATTTACCAGGAACTCTCTTCTGCAATACTGTACATATCTCTCCTCATATTCATTTTTTGATGAGTTAACCATTCTTTTGACTCCATCTTACACTTACATCATGCCCTCAACACAGATCCCTAGTCCTGAGTGCTAGGATCAGGATTCAGGATTCCATCACATATTCCCAACAACCCATAGCTAAGGTCTCCTGGGCTGTGGGTTCTTGGAGCCTCAAGTGACATTTCCAAAATTGAACTTATCTTCCTTAGAAATTGGTACCATATCTTAAATATTTCCATTTCCTTCATTTTTCTTATTTTTTCCTAAATTAGAAGTATTTTTTTCTGACTTAGTTGTTTCACTCCCCTTCCTTTAATTTATGATCTCTGTCACCAAGTCTTAATATTTCTACCTCTAGGAAATACCTCTGTGAATTGCTTCTGCCGCTGCATCTTCATTACCATCAATGTGTTTCAGGAACAGATACATAACAGGACACATGTATTTAACAAATAATGTCAAGTTCCTCAGGTAAAAAACCTTACAGCCATCCTTGATTCCTTTCTCTCTCTCTCATACACTACATCATAACCTCTAGTGACCTTTTTGTTCTATATTCAAATTATATCCTGAATCCAATCATTTCTCACCTCCTCTACCATTAGCACACTTGTTCAAGTTGCCACCATCATTCACTTAGATTACTGCAATTGTTAGGGCCAGTAATTTATGAAGTACAGTGCAAAACTGATAACATTGAGGCCCCAGCTGCAAGTGGTGCCTTGCACCTATAATCCTAGCTACTCCAGAGGCTGAAGCTGGAAGATTCCTTGAGGCTAGGAGTTGGAGACCAGCCTGAGCAACATAGCAAGACCCATCTCTAAAAAAAAGAGGGAGACACTTGTTTAAGTAGCAGGAAAAAGGGGCCATTAAAAGATTATACAACATAGCTTTTTTCTCATTTATGCAAACTGTCTACTGATGGTTTTTATTTCCTATTTAATGTTGTACTCATTGGAGCAGGGAGACACTTGTAGGGCAAACATAGAGCCATATGAGTGTCCCTGATTCAGAGCAGAAGATAATGTCTGCCCTCATCCCGCACTGCCAAATTCCCCTTCCCACCAGTTGCCGGACTGAAGCAACCTGCCCTCAATTGAGGTCAGAGAAGTCAATCTACCCTTCCCATGAGCCTGCCACCCAAACTGGTGGAAGGGCAACCCCCCAAAGCATTGTAACTCTGCACCTGACACACCTGAATTAGAGGTGGGTGAGAAGCTCTCTCCCACTGAGTCTCTCACTTGCCTTGGCACTTTCAGCCTGAGGTGCATTCCTAACTGCAACTTGACCTGAGCTTGTGACCAAATCCCCAACAGGCTTAAGGGCAGCAGAACACAGACATCTTCCCACCAGCAACCCAGTATTCTCCCTGTTGGAGGGTGGCAATAGTTGCTGGGAAAAGGTGAAGAAGAGGACACTGAGTGGCCTGGGCAGGGAGCAGGGGTGCAGGTGGTGTTAAACCTATCCACAGCAGGAGGTATCAGACACTGAGCACCCAGAACATGCTCCATAGTCCCATGGCTTTCACTTACAAAACCTAAATTCAAACACAAATTATTAAAATTATCAAGATGGTGACTGCAGAGCATTAGGCCCCATGTGTGGGGCCCTTCTTAACATGGAGCCTTGTGTGACTGCCCATGAAGCCAGCCCTGGTAATAATTTCTAAATTGGTCTCCATGCTTAATTTTTGGCCTCCTTCAGTTTATTCTCAATGTAGTAGCCGGATTCCTTTGAAATGCAAAAACAGTCACATCACTGTTCTGCCCAGAACTCTACAGTGACTCTCTATTTACTCAGAGGAAAAGTCAAAGTATGAACCATGGCTTGTGTTGGCCAGGAAGGTCTACCCACCCACCTCACTTCCTTCTCTCATGTCGTCTCCTGCCCTGTACTTTCTCACATGGCTGCTTCTCGCCAAGCACTCCAGACACACTCCCAGCTCATGGCTTTGCACTTGCTTTCATCTCTGCTTGAAATGCTTTCCTCCCAGAAATTTGCATGGCTCCTTCCTTAGCACCTACTAGTCTTTGCTCAAATAGGACCTTCCCAGTGATGCTTTCCCCAACCATGCTATATAAAATTGAACACCATCCCCTACAACGGAACACACACACACACACACACACACACACACTTTCACACACTCTAACCACATCTCCTTCCTTATTTCCCTCTATAACTTCAACTTCCCCTAATATAAAATCTACTTTTTTAGAGATAGGATCTTGCTCTGTTGCCCAGGCTAGAGTGTAGTGGCAAAGCTCACTGCAGCCTCGACCTCCTGGGCTCCAGTGATCCTCCCACCTCAGCATCCCAAGTAGCCTGAGCTACAGGCACATGCCACCATGCCTGGCTAATCTATTTTATTTGTAGAGATGAGGGTCTTGCTATGTTGGCCAGGCTGGTCTTGAACTCCTGGCTTTAAGCAATTCTCCTGCCTTGGCCTCCCAACTGACTGGGATTAAAGGCATGAGGCAACATGCCTGGCCTAGTATGAAACTTATTAATAATTATTTATACTGTTTATTATTTGTCTTTGTACATTACATTGCAATGTAAACTACATGTCTTAGGTCAGGCTCCCCAGAGACAGGCACTGAGATGTGGCTTAATGGGAAAGTGATTAGTTAAGGAAGTACTCCTAAGATCACTCAGGAAAGGAGTAGGTAAAGCTGCAGGTCTGGATGGGGAAGGAGCCAAGCTAAGGTGTAATTCCCAACAAAGCCCTACAGAAGGTGGCTTTATTATGATCCCACAGGACCACTTTGGAGTACAAATTATGTATTTGAGTTTGTCCCTATATGAAGCAAGGAATCTGTACTTTCATAAGACTGCAATAGTCAGTCTTTGGCTAAGGATATGGGTGGGGGCACGTAAACTCCCCGGCACTTCAGACTTTGTACTGAAGTGGAAAAAATGACTCAAATCATCTGAAGACAGTTCTCTAAAGCAAGACACAGGTACAGATTATTAAAAGCAGAAACATTCACCTGCCAGAAGAGGAACACAGAGATAACAATAAAAGGGACTGATGTGATCTGGTTTGGGTGAAGCAACGTGAGGTTTATTGTACTATTGAGAACAAGACTTTTTTCTTTTTACTCTATTGCTAGTGCTTAAGACAATCCCTGGCACAGAGCTGGGATTGAGTACATAGATAAATAACTGTATTGCATACCTTCTATGGCCCAGGCTCTACAATAGTCTGAGTACATAGTACAGATAAACACAGACCTTCCAAGACAAATTACAATTTCTTTTAAAGGTTCTATCTCCTGCATTCAAATTTACAGAATGTGTTAGTCTGTTTTCAGGCTGCCAATAAAGACATACGTAAGACTGGGCAATTTACAAAAGAAAGAGGTTTAATGGAATTACAGTTCCACCTGTTGGTTGGGGAGGCCTCAAAATCATGGCAAAAGGCAAGAAGGAGCAAGTTACATCTTTCTTGAATGGTGACAGACAAAGAAAAGGCGCTTGTGCAGGGAAACTCCCCTTTATAAAACCATCAGATCTTATGAGACTTATTCACTATCACAAGAACAGCATGGGAAACACCTGCCCACATGATTCAGTTACTTCCCACTGGGTCCCTCTCACAACACACGGGAATTCAAGATGAGATTTGGGTGGGACACAGCCAAACCATATCACAGAATTAATGTCATCTATCTCCCTCCTCCGTCCACTAATCTCTATCAAGTTCTGTGAACTGTGCTTCTGAAATTACTATCTATCTCTTCCCTTCTCATTCCATTGCCAACATCCAGATTCAAGGTTTTATTATAATTAACTGGACTAACGTAAACAGATGATCTCCATTCTTCAGTTTGTTTCTCATCCATCTATTTTATATGTAATTACTAATATAATATTTTTTAAAACTTGGCTGTAGTTATATAATAATCTGTCTAAAAACTTTAAGTCCAATTAAAACTTCAAATACGTTATCCTTTTGTGCTGTGATCTTAGCTTTCTTTTCCATCCTTTATACCTTTTTGATGGTGTTCAACCGAAGATTATTTTCTGTTCCCACTCTCTCTACTTTCTCCCCTTTGTACCTTTGCTCAGTTTCTTCCATTTGAAATGAATTGTCTTCCTTATCTCAACCAATGAATTCAACATTAACTGGTCAAAATTAACTCAAATACCATTTGCTCTAAGAAGACTCTTTTCATCTCCTAAGCTGGAAGCTATCTCCCCTTCAGAACTCTTGGGACACCTCCTAGGTAATGTGGTATACAGGAAAGAGTATGGGTTTTGAATCAAATTATTGGGATTGAAATCCAGTTCTGCCATTTAGTAACTCAGTGACCTTGAGTGAGGCTCAACTCTCAGAGCCTCAGTTTTCTCGTCACTATGATTCCTCTTCCTGGCATTTAAAGAATGCTTCAGCCTTCCTTCCTTCCTTCCTTCCTTCCTTCCTTCCTTCCTTCCTTCCTTCCTTCTTGCCTGCCTTTCTTTCTTGTTTTCTTTCTTTTTCTTTTTCTTTTTCTTTTTCTCTTTCTCTCTTTTTCACAAGGTTCTGCTCTGTTGCCTATGCTGGAGTGCAATGTTGTGATCAGGACTGACTGTAACCTTGACCTCCCAGGTTCAAGAGATCCTCCCATCACAGCCTCCTAAGTAGCTGGGACTACAGTGCATACCACCATACTTGCCTAATTTTCTAACATTTTATAGAGATGGGGTCTTGCTATATTGCCAGGGCTGGTCTCTTGGCTCAAGTGATCCCCCTGCCTTGGCCCCACAAAGCGCTGGGATTATGGCCATGAGCCACCTTGCCTAGTCCAGTTTTTCTTTCTAGTCTTCCCTCTTACCAACCCCTATGATAGGGTTAGGTTTTGTGTCCCCACCCAAATCTCATCTTAAATCGTAATCTCCGTAATCTCCACGTGTCAAGGGAGAGACCAGGTGGAGGTAATTGAACCATGGGGGTTGTTTCCCCCATGCTGTTCTTGTGATAATGAGTGAGTTCTTGCCAAATCTGATGGTTTTATAAGGGGCTCTCCCGTCTTTGGTCAGCACTTCTTCCTGCCGCCTTGAGAAAAAGATGCCTTGCCTCCTCTTTGCCTTTTACCATGATTGTAAGTTTCCTGAGGTCTCCTCAGTCATGCCAAATTTTGAATCAATTAAACCTCTTTCCTTTGTAAATTACTCAGTCTTAGACAGTTCTTTATAGCAGCATGAAAATGAACTAATATACCCTACCGGTGTCTTATGGTACAGACAAAATATAATGTGTTCATGGTCTTCTAAATTTTCACACTGATCTCTGTGTTTCCACTTCCGTGGCATTGTTTAAGCTATTTTCACTACCTGAAGTCCATGACACCATTTCAACCCAGGAGACAATAGCAGTTTAAATCTTAAATACATTTTCCATGCACACTCTCACATCCTTCCAGCTGGGTACACCCTTTCACTTTTTCAAGCTTAAGAACATTTGTTTTTCACACACCTTTTTTTCTATTTAAGTAATTGCCTTCAACTAAGATTATCATGTACCCCTCTTTGTAACTCTTGCAGTACATAAAGCAATGCCTTACAGAAAGTAGACACTCAGTAAAAGAGCTGAATAACAGAAGATTTCAAATAGAAGCAGTATTGAACAAACTCTCATATTGAAGACAACCTGAGGGTGAAATACCTCTGTCGATTCTAGAGGGCAGATCTAAGGTTACTATGAATGTTATAGATAGCAAAGTGTTGATAAAATATGTTGAAATAAATTAAAACAGACCAGACTTGAAGAGTTTCTGAGCAGACAAATCCAAGTGGCCCTCAGAAGTGACCTAAACTTTGCTTGATTTGCAAATATACACAAAGCTCAACTTGAACTATTTCTTATAAATGCCTAAAGATAAATGAAACTTAAGGCTAACCAATCAGAAGTTGCCAACTCATGTAGTAATATAAGTAGGAAATTTTCAGCAAGATAGATCAAATAAGGCAACTATGTAATTGTAACCAATTAAATATTTCCTTTGCTTTATTTCCACATTCTCCCTATAAAAGCTTTCTCTTTGAGTTCTCTCAAGAGGCCTCAGAACCACTTTTGGTTTGGAGCTGATTCAAGAATTACCATTTGCTCAAACAAGCTCTTTAACATTTTATTGTTTCTCAATTTACTTTTTAACAATTATAAGTAACAATGTTCAAATTTTGAGATCTGCATAAAAATGAATATTTTTTAATGTGAAATAATCCTCAATTACTAGCAGATACTGCAGTAAGGATGCCTGTCTGAGTAATTAGAATATGTAATTCCCCAAATATTTTCAACCTCTAGACTCTATGATTGCCTTAATAAAACACTGGACATTAAATTGTCTTTTACTAAGTAAGAAAAAATGAAGACAGAATTGAACTAATTTATTTATTTATTTTTTTTGAGACAGAGTCTTGCTCTGTTGCCCAGGCTGGAGTGCAGCGGTGCCATCTGGAATCACTGTAAGCTCCGCCTCCTGGGTTCACGCCATTCTCCTTCCTCAGTCTCCTGAGTAACTAGGACTACAGGCGCCCACTGTCACGCCCAGCTAATTTTTTGTATTTTTTTTTTTTGTATTTTTAGTAGAGATGGGGTTTCACTGTGTTAGCCAGGATGGTCTCGATCTCCTGACCTCGTGATCTGCCCGCCTCGGCCTCCCAAAGTGCTGGGATTACAGGCGTGAGCCACCAAGCCCGGCCAGAATGGAACTAATTTTTAAGATCATTGACATAAACTGGTTTAGAGATAACTCAGCATCCAGAAGATGGTCAGAGAACATGTTACTTTCCTGATGAGTGACTGAGACTGATCCCTTTTGACTGTGGGCTTTCTGGGCTTGATAAAAACCTTCTAGTCTCTAGCGCTGATTGCGTCATGTGGGGTCGTCATAAGTATGTGGTAGTAATGGGGCCTAGGCTGCATTTGTACAACCACATCAAAAGGTGTCAAAGGAGAAGATGAAGTAAGGAAAGATCTTACCAGTGAAATCTGGCTTACTTTTAGAATACAATGAATCAGAGTTTCTTGAACTACAATGAAGAAAGCATTCAAGAGCTATAGTGTAGTTTTCTTGTCTCTTTTTAGCACCAGGGATGAATCTATTTGTATTTGTTGGGCTCATATTATAAATATATTTTCAGCAAAACGTGTCAAAATGTGTGTCCAGACATGTTTTTTTTAAATTAAAATTAGTTACCTTGGAGGGTCAGGCACTTAACACAAGATTACTATGGCCCAATAACTTCAGAATTCCTTCTTTTGGAGTTGTTACTTTTGTTTTTTTAGGGAGCTAATTCACAAATCTTTTTTTTTTTTTGCTAAATATTTTTGGCAACCTGTTTCTAGCTACACCTTTTTATGAAACATCATTCATTTTGAAGAACTCTTACTACTATTTGGCATGACCAATTCTTCTGAGCAAAACAACAACAACAAAAAAGGCAATAATTTTAGAGCCAGACAAAACTGGTTTATGTCTTACTCTCCTATTTTCTAGCTATGGTTCTTTGGTCAAAATACCTAGATTGTTGTGAAGATTAAAGAGTATAAGTTGACTGGGCATGGTGGCTCACGCCTGCAATCCCAGCACTTTGGTAGGCTGAGGCAGGCAGATCAGCCTGGCCAACATGGTGAAAACCCGTCTCTACTAAAAATATAAAAATTAGCCAGGCATGGTGGTGGGTGCCTGTAATCCCAGCTACTTGGGAGGCTAAGGCAGGAGAATTGCTTCAACCCAGGAGTCGGAGGTTGCAGTGAGCTGCGATTGCGCCACTGCACTCCAGCCTGGGCGACAGAGCAAGACACTGTCTTGGGAAAAAGAAAAAGGTATACCTTAAGTAAAATATCCAGTATACATAAGAGATGCTACTTATGCTCCTTTCTCCTGTCTTTCAAGCTCTTACATATAGCATTGTACTAAGTACGGTGAATAAAACCAAATCATAAACAGTAAGCCTAATCTTTCAGCATTAACATCCAGCTAATCATTTAACAAAAATTTTGAAATGTCTACTAAGGGCCAGTCTTCTTCCAGAGGCTTGGGATACAGTAACAAACCAAACAGACAAAACCTTGCCCTTGTGGAGCTTATATTCTAGGTAACCCAGTGGAGGGATACAGATAATGTCCATGTAAGGCAAATATAGATTCTGACATGTGGTGCTAATTGCTCCGGGGGAAAAAAATGTATGAAGAAGAGAGAAAAAATGTCAGGGTTGGGGAGGAGAAGGATGTATTGCAATTTTAAGCAGAGTGGTCATGGAGAAGCTTACTGAAGAAATGAGGTTTAGCAGAAGCCCTGAAGGAAAGTGGAGAATCTAGCCAAGTCATGAGCCTCCCTAGATGAATGGGTTCGACAGGGAATTAATGCATCAGAAGAGTTATGGAATGGTGTTCACGTTTGAAAAGGCCTGTTGGAAGGTAAGTAACACTGAACAAATGAAATAAAACCAGGCAGTAGCACACCAACAGGAATAAGAAACTAGAGCAGGTAGCAGTGACACTGGGGACAACAGCAGTTGCTGCCAACCTCAGTTAGGCCTGCCATCTGGTTTCACAGCAGTTTCACCAGTGACACCTGTGACATAAATGTCAGGATCAGAGCCCAAGCCAGACCCGGAGAAGCAACAATTGTACCAGAAGTAAAGGGGAGCTCTCTGCCATTCTATGTCCTTGGCTTGAGCACACAAGGAGGATGATGAAAGCAGGATAGCCAAGCCCAGGCTGCCCGGAAAAATCCAAACCTGGATGGCTGCCTGCAGGGTGGGCCCAAGAACGGCTTTACGGATATGAAAAGTACAGCAGCCAAATTTAGCAACTAGAAACAGCTCGACGTCAGAGAAGCAGACAAGGCAAAATATTGCCTATCCTTAGTGTCTAGAAATGTTTGTTGAAATCTTAAAAGATTAGAAAAGGGATTCTCTTTTTAACCAGTTTTTAAACTAGGTACAGTTTTTAAACTAGGCAATAGCAGCAATTAAATGGTATAGCTACACATCAGGTATTTGTACAAAATGTTTTTTTGTTTGTTTTCATGTGGGAAAAGTGTTTTGGCAATGTATTTTTCTATTCAATATGGGGTAGCTATCTTCTCTAGCATATTCCATTGCTTCCAGTCATTCCTAACACATTACAGAGAAAAAATAACCACTCTGTTCCTCGGTTCACTCAATCTCTTGACCACCGGGGTTTTTCCTTTCTTTCTTTCTTTTTTTTTTTTTTAAATTGTTTCTCCCCTATTTAGAATAAGGATAATCCCTCCCCTGGTTAAATCCATAAGTATACTATTGGAATAAATTCAGATTATTGGGAGTAAACCATTTTTTGTGTATTGTAAAGCAATAAAATATTTTACATTCGTTTTCTTCTTTTTCTTAATATTATTAAATATCAAGTTTTGCCTATAGGAATGAATTGAGAAGGAGTGTTTTATACAAAAATAAATTATATTTTGGATTCTGTATTTTAAAGTATTTTGTATAACTTCATGCAAGTGAATTTTAAAAGTATGGCTGGAACTCATGAGATGGTTGGATTTTGAACAGCATCTCTATCCATGTGCACAGATACAGGAGCCCACATATGTCAGATTCATGTGATTTCTACCCCACCATATTGCTGCACCAGTTTCATCTGCAAATGAAAACAGAAAAAACAGCAGGCTGGAGAAGGAAAAAGGGCAACAGACTCAGAAAAACTTAACATCTCCCCCCAGTAAAGTGACCATTTGCATTCTATATATTCATTACCAGACTGACACTCATGAGTGACATTTTCCATTTATTTTTCTCACTCCCAACCAAAATATATGGAAATAATTAAAAACGAAGACTGATCTCTAAAAGCAAAAGCAGAGCCTCGTCATTTGGAAATTATCAAAGGGCAAGAAATGACTCACACATTTTTTGAAAAGTTCAAATCATAATCACAAATTATAAACTGCATTTTCTTTTGGGTTCTCATAAAAAACACAGACAGGGAGAAAGAAAGAAAGGGAGGGAGAGAGAGAGAATGGTTTTAGTTCTATAAAGAAAACATTTTTCAACATTAAAGAATTTATGAATTGTAAGATATGACTAAAATTTAGAATTAAATCCCTACTTTATAAAAAAGATCTTGAGTGTGTCTTTTCTCTGTGTTGGCACTATAACCAATGCAAATTAAAATAATGGGTTTTGTGTTTGGAAGGGGGCCTCCCAAGAGATCATTTAGTCAGGCTTCTTATATTCATTAAGGATTAAACTAAAATCAGAGACAGATGGTTTTGTCTCATAGAACAGAGATTTCACAACTTTCTTTGAGTGCTTGTTCAACTTTTTAATCGCCATCTAACTTATTCCTTAGTTATAATCTCTATCAATATTAACACTATCTGGACTATTTTCACTAACACTTCATTGGATGAAAATGGAAGCATTATGCATGTTGCTATAAGAGATTTATCAGAAGAAAATTGACAAAATGTTTATTTAGCATTTTATTTACTGGCATTTTGAAAGGATCTGTTCCCACTGGTTTAAGCAAGATCCAATGACTTCATTACAATTGTAGTAGAGTTACAACATTGGCTGATTGTGACCATAATTTCTATAATTCGCAGCCTTCAGTCTACATTTTGCCCAACTTCTTTCTCATTTTGTCTAAAGATAATTAAATGCTAATTTGAATAATAAGCTCTTGAGGCAACAATATGGTTAAAAGCATGAACACAGAGATTCCTAACATGTTGTATTCTAATTATCACTCAGTATAGCACATTTTATTTTGTGTGTGTGTGTGTGTGTGTGTGTGTGTGTGTGTGTGTGAGATTTCCTTCTTTGATCCATGGATTGATTATTTAGAAATCTGTTGCTTAATTTTGAAGAATGGGGCCTTTTCTAGACATCTAATTGCAATTGATTTCTAATTTAATTCCATTGTAGTCAAATACTCTTTGAAATGAATTGTGACTGATTTTATAGCCTAGCATAACACCACCTGTGGAATGTTCCATGTGTATTTGAAAAGAATGTATATTCTGAAGCTGTTGGGTGTAATATTCTATAAATATCAGTTAGGTCTGCATGTTTGATCATTGATAATGTTATTTAAGTTCTCTATATCAATTTTTTGCCTTCTTGTTCTAGTGACTACTGAGAGAAAATTGATAAAATCTCTAACAATTATTGTAGATTTCTCTGCTTTTTACTTTAGTTCTGCTATTTTTTTCTCCTTGGATTTTGAAATTCTACTTTGTTATACCCTTTTAAGATTGTTATGTCTTGTTACAAATTGGCCTTTTTTTCCCAAATAAAATGACCATTTTTATCCGTGTTAGTATCCTTTGTCTTAAAATCTACTTTTTTGATATTCATATAGCCATATCAGCTTTCTTTTGCTTAGTGTTTGCATGCTATATCTTTTACTGATTTTTTTACTTTCAGCCTGTCTGTTATATTTAAAATATGTTTTGAAAACAGCATACCATTGAACTTTGCTCTTTATCCAGTCTGACAATCTTAAGAGTAATGAAAATATACACCCACAAAAAGACCTATGCAAGAATGTTCATAGCAAATTTTTTTATAATCATTAAAACTTAGAAACAACTCAGATGCTCATCAATAAGTAGATGAAAAATTATTACAACATATTTATATAGGAGAGTGCTACTCAACAACAAAAAGTTATGATATACTTACATATGCAACAAAATGGTCAAATCTAAAATCAAAAATGTGTTAAGTGACAAAAGCCAGGAAAAAAAGTTACATTCTTTATGATTCCACTCATGTGAAGTTTTTGAGCTGGTAAAACTAAGCTATGGTAATAGAAATTGGAACAGTGGTTGTCTCTGGGGGAAGGAGGGATTGACAGGAAAAGGGTACTGGGGTGATAGAAATATTCTACATCTTAATTGGAGTAGTTGCCAGACAGGGGAATACATTTGTCAGAACTCAAAGTAATATACACTTAAAAACATCTGTATTTTATTTTATGGAAATTATATTTCAATTAAAGAAAATGGAAAGAGCCCAATCTCCACTACCTTTTGTCTACTCCCTATTTTCCATAGTCTATATTGGTTACACCAAGCCAGGCTAGATAAGCTGAGACACGCCAGCTATATTTTCATTGTCTTGCTGACTCTCTTTCAGTTGACAGAATTCCTATTGAGTATCTCCTATGTACTATCTCCCTGTGGCCATCAGGAAGATTGCAAGCTTCTCTGACATTAATCATGCTTTAATGAGAAGCACAAGTCCAATTATGCCTCTTAGATAATTCTCTCCAAAATAATTAGGAGGTGGCTCCTTCTGGGTCTTTGCTCATAATACCATTCATATCTCTGCTTCCAAAGAATTCAAAACCTAATTAGGTTGTCAAAATAAACACAGAGAAATTTAAATAATAACACTAAGTCCGGTAACAACATAAGAGAACAATGTACGAAAGCAATCCAAAACAGCAAGGTAGTACCCGATTGACCTGTGGTAATGATGACAAGCTTGAACAGATATTTTTTAATTTTACCTATGTTTTTATACACAGTATTTTACTTATCATGCACAACAATCTTAAAAGGTAGATCAGGGAGGTATAAATATCCTCATCTTTTAGATGAAGAAATTGAATTTTTAATCAGGCTATGTCACTGGCCAAGCGAATAAGAGATAGATACAAGACTGCAACTCGTATTTTGACTCCTGCTCCCAACAAGGATTTATTCTATATTGCTTTTTGTTTATAAGAGGTTAACAGCATTGAGATCTGAAGTGATGTACAGAGGCTTCATGGATGTCGTAGTACTTACATTAGGCTTTAAAGGCTGGCCTGGAGTGAGAGAATATTCCAATTGCAAGGGAAAATTATGAGCAAAAGCCCAAACCCAAGCAGGACCTGACTCTGACCTATAGGAGAAAGCAAAGCAGGTTGGGACAATAGCAGGTGAGAAAATTAGTTGGGCTGGGGTGGAGGTTCTTGCCTTGGTCGAGTTGCAGATTTAATACAGAAAGGATGATAGTGGCCAGAGTCCAGAGGTATCAAATAAAATGCTGAAAGTCAATGGCAACTGACTGAAGCTTTTTAAAAGGAAGTAAAATATTAAGAAGAAAACTTTGTTACGGAATATGTTAAATATTATAAATATTAATATTACAAAAATACTGATTTGATACATATTTAAGATTATAATTTTAGTACAGCTGTCAGAGTGGATAAGCAATGGGTGGGTTATAAAGAAATAAAAGAATTAAGTGCATAAAACGTGTTTGAAATTTGCTGTTAAGTGAATGAAAACAGGAGCAAAATAGAACCAAAGAGCACATTTTTCAGTATGAGAGAGAGCCATACTTGCTTGAAGGCATAAAAAAGGAGTTATCAAGAATAAGAAATTAAGAATATGAAGAGAAACTTGCTTGAGGGGACTTTTGAAATAAGAAGCCTAGGCTGGGGTCAAGAACAAAGAAGAAATCGTTAAGCTGTGAAATCAAGAGGGATAACATTAAGCATGGAGAAAAGTCAGAGTAAATGGATGAAGAGATTAAAGTAAACAACAGAGAAGATTAAATTCACCTCAGCACCTCAGTCTTTTCAATAAAGCCCTGTGCAAGATGCTGCTGCAAAAGAACAGAAGAAAAGAATTGGGATTGAAATTCAGGAAAGAATAAAAAGGCCATTTGAATTATCACTGATAAGAAATGGGTTGTGTTGGTTGTTTTCAGAAGAAATAAGATGTTATAAATGTAAAAGTTAATACATAAATTTAAACACTTGATTTTAATAAACATAAATTTAAGTAATAATTTATATATATATATATAGCATCTCCCTATGTTGAATTGACATTCTTTTTCCATTTGAATAAAGGAAAATAGAATGGTCACATATGAGGCCAAATTTTATCTGTCTAATAATCCATAAATATAACAGGATGGAACATCATCATAATGACCATTTTTGTGGAAATGTTACTAAGGCCAGAAACTGTCTTACGTGTTTTACACGTACATTTCATTAATTCAATCTTCACAATAAAGTGTAGGATAGGAACATTTTACCATTTTACCAAAGGAAGCCAAAATAAGTTTATTACTTGCTTAAGAAACATTAGTGAGTAGGGAAGCATAAGTTTGGGCTATGGCAACCTGAATCTGAGTCCAAGTTCTTGACTACCATGTTTGATTGGTGGCTAAAACTATCAATATAAACTGCAACATGTTACTCAAAACTCCATTTCCTGATAGAGTTAATGATCCAATATTTTATTATATTCAGTTTTCCAATTATATTTAATTGACAATTGAAAATTGTATATATGTGTGGTGTGCAACTTGATATTTGTATTGTGAAATGATTAAATCAAACTAATATCTCCATCACCTCAGATATTTATATTTTGGTGGTGAGAACATTTAAAATCTACTCTTAGCAATTTTTGAATATGCAATGTAGTATTATTAACTACAGTCATTACATTGTACAAAAGATCTCCAGAACGTATTCCTCCTGTTTAACTGAAATTTTGTACCCTTTGACCAACATTTTCCATTCCTCCACCCCTACAGCCCTACCCAATAGCCCCTGGTAACCACCGTTCTACTTTCTGTTTCCATGAGTTTGACTTTTTTAGATTTCATACATAAGTTACATCAAACAATATTTGTTGTTCTGTGCTTGGCTTATTTTACTTAATCTAATGTCCTTCAGATTCATTCATGTTGCCACAAGTGACAGAATTTCCTTCTTTGTTAAGGTTGAAGAGTACTTCTTTGTGTGTGTGCAATTCTTTATCCCTTCCTATCTAGATAAGACTTAGGTTGATTCCACATCTTGTCTATTGGAAAAAATGCTGCAATAAACACAAGAGTGTAAATATTGAGATGATCATATGATTTTTGTTTTTAATTGTTTATGTGATGTACTCCATTTATTGACTTACATACGTTAAACTATCCCTGCATCCTGGGTATGAAACCCACTTGATCATGATGTATTATCTCTTTGATATATTGTTGGATTTGCTTAGCTAGATTTTTTTTTGAGGATTTTTGCATCTATGTTCATCAGGGATATTGGTCTACAGTTTTATTTTTTGTTGTGTCCTTTCCTGATTTTGGTATTTGGGTGATACTGACTTCATAGAATAATTTAGGGTGGATTCCTTCTTTCTCTATCTTGTGAAGTAGTTGCAGTAGGGTTGGTACCAATTCTTCTTTGAATGTCTAGGTGTACACCCAGTAGTATAATTACTGGATCATAGATAATGGAACATATAATAGTTCTATATTTACTTTTCTGAGGAACTTCCACATTGTTTTTTATAATGGCTAATTTACAATCCCACCAAGAGTGTACAACACTTTTGTTTTCTCCACACCATTATCAACACTTACCTTTTGTTCTTTTGATAATAGCCATTCTAACAAATGTGAGGTGCTATTTCGCTATTTAATATGTGTTTTCCTGGTGATTGGTGATATTGGGCCTTTTTTTCACATACTTCTTGGCCATTTGTATGTCTTCTTTTGAGAAATGTCCATTTAGGTTCTTTGCCCATTTTGTAATCAGGTTATTATTATTATTTGCTATTGAGTTGTTGGAATTTCTTATATATTGTAGATATAAGAACATACGGCTTATTGAACATATGGTTTGCAAATATTTTATTTCATTCTGTAGGTTGTCTTTTCATTCTGTTGATTGTTTCTTTTGTTTTGGTCTGTGATTTTGGGGTCAGATTCAAAAAATCTTTGCCCGTATCAATGTCATAGTTTTCCCCTATGTTTTCTTCTAGTACTTTTACAGTTTTAGGTCTTCTGTAAGTTGTTAATCCATTTTGAGTTGATTTTGTATATAATGTGAGTTAAGGGTCTAATTTCATTCTTCTGCATGTGGATACCCAGTTTTTCCAACATCATTTACTGAAGAGACTGTTCGTTTCCCATTTTGTGTTCTTGGTACTTTTGTCAAAGATTGATTGACCATAAATGCATGGATTTATTTCTGGGCTTTTGGTTCTGTTCCATTTGTATGCTGATTTTTATGCCAGTACCAAGCTGTTTTGATCACTATAACTTTGTAATGTATTTTGAAATCAGGCAGTGTGATGCAACCAAGCTTTGTTATTTTTACTTAAGATTCCTTTGGCTGTTTGGGGTAATTTGTGATTCCATCTGAATTTTAAGATTTAAAAAAAATCTGTTATGTCATTGGAATTTTGACAGGGATTTCGTTGAATCCATAGATCGCTTTAGGTACTCTGGGTATTTTAAGAATGTTAATTCTTTCCACACGTTAACATGGGATATCTTTCTTTTTATGTGTGTTTTCTTTAATTTCTTTAATCCGTGTTTTGTAGTTTTTGATGTACAGATCTTTCTCCTCATTGATTAAGTTTATTCCTCGACATTTTTTGATGCTATAAAATGATACCGTTTTCTTGACTTCTCTTGCAAATAGTTGATTCTTAGTGTTTAGAAACACTACTGATTTTTGTATGTTGACTTTGTATCCTGCAATTTTACTGAATTTATTTATTGGTTCTGACAGGTTTTTTTTTTTTTTTTTGTACAGACTTTAGGGATATATATATATTTAACTTATTTTATGATTTGGATGACTTTTATTTCTTTCTCTTGACGCATGGCTCTGGTTAGAACTTCTGATACTATTTTGAACAGAAATTACAAGAGTAGGCATCCTTGTCTTTTTCATGATTCAAAATTTTATCTTACATCTACTATTACCAGGTCACATTGTGACCACTGCCCCATCTTCCCCAGAAGTAGTAGAACCTCACGCTGGAGTATAAGATTCTTGAGGTGGAGTTGGCTCATGTGAAAGTTAAGTAATCTTGATTTTATACTAAAGAAATAGGGAATCATTGGGGAGCATAATTAATAAGAGCAACGTGATCAGATTTATTTTTCACCTATTACTTTGGTATGGAGGATGTGTAGCGTCTGAAGCCCTTTAGGGCAAGAAATAAGATAAAAGCCTATTGCAAGAGCCCAGGCAAAAGACAATGAATGTCTAAATTCAGGCAGAAATAATAAGAGTAAAAAAATGATCTGAGCAGTTCTGAGTTTCCGTCAATACAATTTGAAGTTTGCCTGCCTGTTGATGGAGAAGGAGTTGCAGAAGCTGAAGAGGACTCCAAGATTCTTGTTTGGGAAACTTGATACACAGGAAACAGAAACCTTCCCTGGCTTTCCTGGCCCTTATTCATCTTCACCTTCTTTGAAACTCAATTTCATGTGAAGATACCTCAAATTTTTGGAGAAAGAATGAAAGCTGCATTTAAGAAAAATTATTCCACCTTAAGATATTGGAGAAAGAAGAAGACTAAAATTAAGAACACCAGTAAGAAATCATTTGCAGGAATAAACCCAAGTCGGCTTGAAATTGAGTGTTGCTGGTGGAGAATAGACACTTCCAAGTATTTCATGAAAGAAAAATTTAGCTGAAGTTTGAAAGACTCATAAGCATAGCCTTTGGTAATACAAATACATGTATGCTTCTTAAGAGTATGTTTGTATTTCCGTACTTCGTTAGACCATCATAGATTTTTTCTACAGCAAAGAGTAAAATGATAGCCTTTCCAAAAAAGAAGTTCAAAATCATATTCTTTAGTAACTAAAAATGAAATATAAAAGAGAAAATATCATGATAACATGAAATGTAATAAAGAGCCAGGCATGGCAGCATATCCTATGGGCCCAGCTACTCAAAGGCTGAGAATGGAGGATCTCTTGAACTCAGGATTTCAAGACTGCAATGAGCTATGATTGCACCACTACACTCCAGCCTGTGTGACAGAGTTAGACCCCATATATTAAGAAAAAAAAAAGAAGAAAGAAGAAGAAAAAATTATAATAAAAAAGAAATAATAATATTTTTTCCTTATTTAAATGTTGTTTGTTTGGCTGAAAATGGAAATAGTGTTAAGAAAGAATACTGTGTTTTTTCAGGCAAACAAAATAAAAAATGAATGGATTTTCATCTGAAGGAAAGTCTAACTATAGTTTTACCATGGACAACAGACAGAGTAAACAGATAACCTAGAGAACAGGAGAAAATACTTGCCAACTATGCATCTGACAAAGTTCTCATATCCAGCATCTATAAGGAATTTAAACAAATTTACAAGAAAAAAAAAACCAAACAACTCCATTAAAAAGTGGCCAAAGGACATGAACAGACACTTCTCAAAAGAAGAAATGCATGTGGCCAACAAGCATATAAAAAACTCTGCATCACTTATCATTAGAGAAATGCAAATCAAAACCACAGAGATACTATCTCACACCAGTCAGAATAGCTATTATTAAAAAGTAAAAAAAAAAACAGGTACTGCAGAGATTGTCTAGAAAAAGGAACACTTACTTATACACTGTTGGTGGGAGTGTAACTTAATTCAATCATTGTGGAAGACATTGTGGTGGTTCCTCAAACACCTAAAGACTGAAATGCCATTTGATCCAGCAATCCCTTTACCGAGTATATACCCAAAGGAATATAAATCATGCTATTATAAAGACACAAGCATGCATATGTTCATTACAGCACTATTCACAATGGCAAAGGCGTGGAATCAACCTAAATGCCCATCAGTGATAGAGCAGATAAAGAAAATGTGGTACATATACAACATGGAATACTATGCAGCCATAAAAAAGAAGGAGATCATGTCCTCTTCAGGGACATGGATGGAGCAGGAGGCCATTATCCTCAGTAAAGTAACACAGGAACAGAAAACCAAATATGACATGTTTGCAGGTATAAGTAGATGCTAAATGATGAGAACACATGAACACATAAAGGAAACCAACGCACACTGGGGCCTATCAGAGGGTGTGACAGGGTGGGAGGAGGAGAGGATCAGGAAAAATAACTAATACATACTAGGCTTAATACCTAGGTGATGAAATCATCTGTACAACAGTTCTCAGGAGGAATGCTTCCAACGTTTCCCCATTCAGTAATGTTGACTGTGGGTTTGTCATAGATGGATTTTTATTACCTTATGATATGTCCCTTCTATGCTGATTTTGTTGAGGGTTATAATCATAAAGTGATGTTTGATTTTTGTCAAATGTTTTTTTCTGGATCTATTGAAATGATCATGTTATTTTTGTTTTTAATTCTGTTTATGCAGTGTATCACATTTATTGACTTGTGGATGTTTAACCATCCCTGCATCCCTGCTACAAAACCCACTTGACCATAGTGGATTATCTTTCTGATATGCTATGGGGTTTGCTTAGTGCAGGATTTTGCTCACTTTTACCATTTCTATTCAACTTAGTATTGGAAGTCTTAGCCAGATGAATCAGACAAGAGAAAGGAATAAAGGGCATCTAAATTGGTAAAGAGGAGGTCAAACTGTCACTGTTTGCTGATGACATAATTGTATACCTGGGAAACACTAAACACTTTTTCAAAAAGCTCCTATAACTGGTAAACGAATTCAGCAAAGTTTCAGGATACAAAGTTAATGTACCCAACTCAGTAGCTCTGCTATACTACCAACAGTGGCCAAACTGAGAATCAAATCAAGAACTCAACCCCTTTTACAATAGCTGCAAAAAAAACCAAAACAAAACAAAACAAAAAGAATATACTTAACCAAGGAGATGAAAGACCTTTACAAGGAAAACTACAAACACTGCTGAAAGAAATCATAGACAACACAAGCCAATGGAAACACATCAAATTCCCATAAAAATACTGCCATTATTCTTCACAGAACTGGAAAAAAAAATCTCAAAATTCATACAGAAAAAAAAAGAGCCTGCATAGTCAGAGCAAGACTAAACAAAAAGAACAAATCTGGAGGCATCACATTACCTGAATTCAAACTATACTATAAGACTATAGTCACCAAAACAGCAGGTACTGGAATAAAAATCAGCGCATAGATCAATAGAACAGAATAGAGAACTCAGAAATAAAGCCAAATGCTTACAGCCAACCTTTGGCAAAGCAAACAAAAACACAAAGTACGGAAAGGACACCCTATTCAATAAGTGATGCAGGGATAATTGGCAAACCACATGTACGAGAATGAAACTGGATCCTCATACTTCACCTCATACAAAATTCAATTCAAGATGGATCAAGAACTTAAATTAAGACCTGAAACCATGAAACTTCTAGAACATCAGAAAACCCCTTCTAGACATTGACTTGGGCAAAGACTTCATGACCAAAAACCCAAAAGCAAATGCAACAAAAACAATCATAAATAGATGAGACTTATTAAACTAAAAAGCTTCTGACCAGCGAAAGAAATAGTTGTCAGAGTAAACAGAAAACTCACAGAGTGGGATAAAATATTCACAATCTATACATCCAACAAAAGACTAATATCCAGAGTCTACAATGAACTCAAACAAATCTGCCAGAAAAAAAAGCAATCTCATCAAAAAGTGGTCTAAGGACATGAATAGACTATTATCAAAAGAAGATATACTGGCTCAAGCCTGTAATCCCAGCACTTTGGGAGGCCGAGACGGGCAGATCACGAGATCAGGAGACTGAGACCATCCTGGCTAACACAGTGAAACCCCGTCTCTACTAAAAAATACAAAAAAACTAGCTAGGCGAGGTGGCAGGTGCCTGTAGTCCCAGCTACTCGGGAGGCTGAGGCAGGAGAATGGCGTGAACCCGGGAGGCGGAGCTTGCAGTGAGCTGAGATCCGGCCACTGCACTCCAGCGCGCACGACAGAGCAAGACTCCATCTCAAAAAAAAAAAAAAGAAGATATACAAATGGGCAACAAACATATGAAAAAATGCTCAATATCACTAATTATCAGGGAAATGCAAATCGAAACCACAATGAGATATCACCTTACTCCTACAAGAATGGATACAATCAAAAAATCAAAAACTAATAGATGTTGGCATGGATGTGGTGAAAAGGGAACATTTTTGCACTTTGGTGGGAATATAAACTAGTACAACCACTACTGAAAACAGTGTGGAGAGTTCTTAAAGAACTAAAAGTAGATCTTACCATTTGATCGAGCAATTCCACTTCTGGGTATCTACCCAGAGGAAAAAAGTCATTATACGAAAAAGATACTTGCACATGCATGCTTATAGCAGCATAATTCACAATTGCAAAAATATGGAACTAGCCCAAATGCCCATTAATCACTTTTTGATTAATATATATATTATTATATATGTATACACACACACATATATATATATATGAATACTGCTCTGTCTTAAAAATAAATGAAATAATGGCTTTCTCCGCAATTTTGATGGAATTGGTTACCATTATTCTAAGTGAAATAACTCAGGAACAGAAAACCAAACATCGGTAAGTTCTCACTCACAAATGAGAGCTAAGCTATGAAGACGCAAAGGCATAAGAACGATACAATGGACTTTGAGGACTCAGGGGAAAGGTTGGGGGGGTGAGAGATAAAAGACTATGCATTGGGTACAGTGTACACTGCTTGGGTGAGGTGCGCCAAAATCTCAGACATCACCACTAAAGAACTTATCCATGTAACCAAACACAACCGGTTCCCCAAAAACCTATTGAATTTTTTTTTAAACAGAAATAATGGGTGAAACAAACCGTCATGACACACATTTACCTGTGTAACAAACCTGCACATCCTGCACATATGCCCCTGAACTTAAAATAAAAGTGAAAAAAAGTCCCACCTATTATTTGAGATGGACAAGAAATACACATACACAGAAGTAAAACATCCAGACCTTATTGCAACCATAATGTGTATCCTTTTACCTTTCCCAGGCAGAATAGATATCTGGATAAAACACCAGTTTGTACTGCACCCTTTTTGTCACTTCAGACATTTTTCAGTTATTACCAGCTTAAAAAATAGAGGTCATTTCAACTGAGAGATAACCAAAGCACTCAAAAGCCATTTTCATTGTATAGATTAATCAATACCCAGAGCCACAGTAAATTATACTTTTTATTGCAAATCAACACTTTGGTATGACTAAAATGTTTCTTTTCTCTTTTTTAACCATCTAAAACACATCTGACATCATACACAATGATGCAAAGTGACTAAAACAATGGGACGCTCAGGCAAGTACAAGAGGAGGTAATGGAATCATAGCAATATTCTGTGACAAAGATAATTTGTATCAATAAAGGTCAATATGAAGGATCTCCCAAATTGATCTCAACTCATTGGTGTACCCCACTTAAGGTTATTCACCTTATTTTATTTCTGAAAATCATTTAAAAAAGGACAGATAAAGTTAATAGAGCAAAGCCAGGGTTAAAACATTTAACAGTACACCAACAACATAGTATATAACTTCCCTGTTTCACTTATAATTCAGAAATGGAGTATTTAGCAATCTCTGGCCTTTTAAATAAGAGAACCTTGCTTCTCCTTGTTGATTTACTCTGTAGTACTTTAGAAAAGGATATCAGCCTAACAATGGTCCTATTAACGTGGACTGGAAGAAATGAAGAAGTGGAAGACACTTTAGAGATAATCTAGTCCACTTCTTTTACAAAAGATAAAATTGAGAATTATGGAATTTAGAAGTATAGTTAGCTCTCCATATTTGTGGATTCTGCATCTGTGAGTTTAACCATCCATGGATCAAAAATATTTTTTAAAAATTGAATCTGTATCGAACAGGTACAGCCAACTTTTTCTTATCACTATTCCCTAAACATTGTAATAGAACAACTGTTTACATAGCATTTACATTGCATTAGGTGTCATAAGTAATGTAGAGATATTTGAAAGTATATGGGAGGATGTGCCTAGGTTATATTCAAATACCACACACACCATTTTTTTTTTCTTTTTTTTTTGAGACAGAGTTTCACTCTTGTCACCCAGGCTGGAGTGCAGTGGCATGATCTTGGCTCACTGTAACCTCCACCTCCTGGGTTCAAGAGATTCTCCTGCCTCAGCCTCCCGAGTAGCTGGGATTACAAGTGTCCGCCACCACCCCCAGCTAATTTTTTTTTTTATTTTTTTAATTTTTAGTAGAGAGTGGGGTTTCATCACATTGGCCAGGCTGGTCTCGAACTCCTAACCTCTGGGGATCTGCCTGCCTCAGCCTCCCAAAGTGCTGAGATTACAGGCAAGAGCCACCAGGCCTGGCCACCACACCATTTTATATCAGGGACTCCACAGAGTTTGGTATTCATCTGAGTCCTGAAATGAATCCTCCATGCATGCTGAGGGATAACTGTATGCAGCTGGTGACTTTCAGTTGAAGCCGGTGCTCATTTACCATTCCAAAAATCCTAGGGCCTTTAAGAATTGTGCTAAATCTATTCAGCCTATGCTCTGTGAATGAAACAATAAAGTCTGAATGACAGCACATCTGTTTACAGCATGGTTTATTGAATATTTTAAGCTCAAGTTAAGATTTGCCGCTCAGAAAAAAACTATTCTTTTCAAAATATTACCGCTCATTGACAATGCACCTAGTCATTCAAGAGCTCTGATGGAGATCTATAAGGAGATTAACGTTTTCATGCCTACACTCCATGGATCAAGGAGTCATTTTGATCTGCAAGTCTTATTAAGAAATCCATTTTGTAGGACTACAGTTGCCATAGATAATGATTCCATGAATGAGTCTGGGCAAAGTAAATTGAAAAACTTTTGGAAAGAATTCACCGTTCTGGATGTCATTAAGAACATATATGGTTCATGGGAGAAGGTCAAAATATCAACATCAACAGGAATTTGGAAGAAGTTGATTCCAATACTGATGGCTGATTTTGAGGTGTTCAAGACTTCAGTGGAGGAAATAACTGCAGACGTGGTAGAAATCACAAGAGAACTAGATTAGAAGTGAAGCCTGAAAATGTGACTTAATTGCTGCAATCTTATAATAAAACTTGAATGAATGAGGAATTTCTTCTCATGAATGATCAAAGTAAGTTATTTCTTGAGATGGAATCTACTCCCAGCGAAGGTGCTGTGAATATTGTGAAACGATAACAAAGGATTTAGAATATTACATAAACTTGTTGATAAAGCAGTGGCAGGTTTTGAGAAGATTGATTCCAATTTGAAAGGAGTTCCACTGTGGGTAAAATGCTATCAAACAGGATTGCATGCCAAAGAGAAATCTTTCATGAAAATATGAGTCAATCAATGCAACAAACTTCACTGTGGTCTTATTTTAAGAAATTGCTACAGTCACCCAACCTTCAGCAACCCCCACCTTGATCAGTCAGCAGCCATTGACATCCAGACAAGATCCTCCACCCGCATAATGGTTATGACTTGCTGAAGACTCAGATGATCATTTGCATTTTTAAGCAAGAAAATATTTTTAAATTAAGGTATGTACATTGTTGGGCCGGGCGCGGTGGCTCAAGCCTGTAATCCCAGCACTTTGGGAGGCCGAGACGGGCGGATCACGAGGTCAGGAGATCGAGACCATCCTGGCTAACACGGTGAAACCCCATCTCTACTAAAAAAAAAATACAAAAAACTAGCCGGGCGAGGTGGCGGGAGCCTGTAGTCCCAGCTACTCAGGAGGCTGAGGCAGGAGAATGGCGTGAACCCGGGAGGCGGAGCTTGCAGTGAGCTGAGATCCAGCCACTGTACTCCAGCCTGGGCAACAGAGCAAGACTCCATCTCAAAAAAAAAAAAAGGTATGTACATTGCTTTTCTTTTTCAGATGTAATTCTATTACATACTTAATAAACTATAGTATAGTATAAACATAGGTCTTTTTTTAACTTTTGGGTTCAGAGGTACATGTGAAGGTTTGTTATATAGGTAAACTGCATATAACAGGGATACAGATTATTTTGCCATCCAGGTAATAAGCATAGTACCCAATAAGCACTTTTCTGGGATCCTTTTCCTGCTCTCACCCTCCTCCCTCAAGTAGGCCCCAGTGCCTATTGTTCCCCTCTTTGTGTCCAAGAGTTCTCATTGTTTAGCTCCCACTTGTGAGTTAGAACATGTGGTATTTGGTTTTATGTTCCTGCATTAGTTTGCTTACTATAATAGGTCCCAGCTCCATCCGTGTCCCTGCAGAGGACATAATCTTATGATTTTTTATGGCTGCATAGTATTCCATGGTGTATATGTATCACATCTTCTTTATCCAGTCCACTGTCGAAGGGTATTTAGGTTGATTCCATGTCTTTCCTATTGTGAATAATGCTGCAGTGAACATATATGTGTATGTGTCTTTATGGTAGAACCACTTATATTTCTTTGGGCACATACCCAATTATGGGGTTGCTGGGTTGAATGGTCATTCTGCTTTAAGTTGTTTGAGGAATCACCACACTGTTTTCCACAATGGCTGAACTAATTTACAATCCCATCAACAATGTATAAGCATTCCCTTTTCTCTGCAATCTCTCCAGCAAGCAATGGACAAAGGACTCCCTATTTAATAAACAATGCTGGGATAACTGGTTAGCCATATGCAAAAGATTGAAACTGGATGACTTCCTTATACCATATAGAAAATAAACTCAAGATAGATTAAATACTTAAATTTAAAACCTAAAACTATAAAATCCCTAGAAGGTAAGATAATAAATACCATTCTAGACATAGGACCTGGCAAAAGTTTCATGACAAAAATACCAAAGCAATTGCAACAAAACCAAAAATCAACAAATAGGATCTAATTAAACTTAAGAGTTTCTGCGCAGCAAAAGAAACTCAACAGAGTAAACAGACAACCTACAGAATGGGAGAAAATATTTGCAAACTATGCATCCAACAAAGGTCTACTATCCAGAATCTATCAGTAACTTAAATTTACAAGCAAACGACAACAACAAAAGCCACCATTATAACGTGGGCAAAGGATGTGAGCAGACACTTTTCAAATGACATACATGTCAAGAAGACATACATGTGACAAACATATGAAGAAAAAACTCAACATCGCTGATCATTAGAGAATGCAGATGAAAACCACAATGAGGCTGGGTGTGGTGGCTCATGCCTGTAATCCCAGCACTTTGGAAAGTCAAAGCGGGTGGATCACTTGAAGCCAGGAGTTCGAGACCATCCTGGACAACATGGAGAATACCCGTCTCTATAAAAATACAAAAATTAGCTGGGCGTGGTGAAGGGCGCCTATAGTCCCAGCTACTAGGGAGGCTGAGTCAGGAGAATGGCGTGAACCGGGAGGCGGAGCTTGCAGTGAGCCAAGATCGCACCACTGCACTCCAGCCTGAGTGACAGAGTGAGACTCCGTCTCAAAACCACCACCACCAACAACAAAGAAACAAACAAAAAACTCCACACACACACACACACAGAAAGAAAAACCAAAACCACAATGAGATACCATCTCACACACCAGTCAGAATGGCTATGATTAAAAAGTAAGAAAGATAAGTCTCTTATGGACTAGGAAATTTTTTAAAAATCATGTGATTCACTTTGCGATTATTGCTTTTCTGGTGGTGTGAAACTGAACCCGTAATATCTCTGAAGTATGTCTGTAAATAAAGGATATGCCAGTAGAACACCACAATTACACCTGAATTCCATAGCAAGGGTTGAAGGAAGAGCAAGTTTTGCAGCAATAGCAGGACACTGCAAGTCTCACTAGTGTTTCTGAAATATTTCCCACCAGATGGGAAAGTCTGTGCCCAGCTTTTAGGTGCAGACAGTTATGTCAGACAAAGAACAGGAACGCCACTACCCTCGAACGCAACTGAGCTCAGGAAATGATACGTCAGTTCCCATGGTTGGTCCTCGCTGTCAGACCTACACAGACTCTGCTGTGATTGGTTCGTATTTTCCTTTGGCCACTGTACATGTAAATGAGTAAAGTTTTTAAAAAAGTGTTCATTTTGTTACAAGTTGAACTAGTAACTGTTAAAAGAAAATTATAGCTTCTCCTCAGCCTAAAAGACTTTTAGATGTTTTCAGGAAATGAGCAGTATTTGATAGAATCATCTAAAATACAAATGTTATATAGAATAGAGTATCTTCTGTAATGATGAGTAAGCAGGAAAAAAAAATCGGCAAACATATGAAAAGATACCGTTGTTCAAAGTAAGAAGAAGAGGACATTTTAATGTTAGGATATACTCTCATTAAGATTAAAAAGAACACTTTAATTATGAAAGGAAAACTGACAATTAGCAAGGGAGTCCAGTTTGATATAACATGGATACTTGTAAAAAAAATAGTTAAATTCGTAAGCTCAGTATAAACAGTAACAAGCATATTTGGAAGTGCAGAAATTAAGTTTGTTAAGTGGAAGTCTGTGATAGCTTCCCAATACCTCAGAGTAAAAAGTTAATCAGATGGAAATAATTATTAAGAATGTAAAGATATATACATGGTGCAAAAGCCCTGAGGATGCTATCATTAAACATAGTAAATTGAAAAGGAAAAACTAAGGCTAACACAGTTGTTGCAACAAATTCTAATCTCAAGAACGAATGAAATCTTTTAACAAAAAGAGTCTGTAAATCAAACAGGATCATGGAATAGCATTTACATTAAAGAAAATAGTCCAGGCACAGTGGTTCACGCCTGTAATCCCAGCACTTTGGGAGGCTGAGGCGGGTGGATCACCTGAGGTCAGGAGTTTGAGATCAGCCTGATCAACAAGATGAAACCCCGTCTCTACTAAAAATACAAAATTAGCCGGGCGTGGTGGCAGGCGCCTGTAGTCCCAGCTACTCAGGAGGCTGAGACAGGAGAATTGCTTGAACCCGGGAGGCAGAGGTTGCAGTGAGCTGAGATCGCGCCACTGCACTCCAGCCTAGTTGGCAGAGCGAGAGACTCCGTCTCTCTCTCTCTCTCTCTCTCTCTCTCTCTCACACACACACACACACACACACGCACAAAAAAGAAAAAAAAGGAAAAGAACTCCAAATGTAAACATTTCATGTTGAGCTACAGAAGGTCAAAGGATAAAGAAAAACATCCATCAAGTTTCTGGTAGGGGAAAATGGTTTGCTTCCAAGGAGGGGGAAAAAAAAAGCAAAAATCTGGCTGTGTTTTATCTTCTCCATATTAGATGTCTGAGAATAAAAGAACAAAATACATTTTTAAGAAAAATATTTGTGTATAAACTGAAATTATCATTATTACATGAGGACATTACAGAAATATTTTCACATACCAACAGCTGAGAAAATATATCACCAATATGTCCTTCATGAAGAGGTGACTCTAAGATACACTTCAGCTCTACAGAAGATGATTGAAGAAATGGTAATACATGGTAATAATGGTAATATCCTTAGTTAGGATATGGGGTTAAACCGTAGAGCCATATTTTAATAATTGTTAGGATATGGAGTTAAACCATAGAGCCATATTTTAATAGAGTTGTTGTTAGTAAGGTTATAAAATAATACACTTATGGAGAACATTTTTAAAATTAATGTGAATACCAAATCATGTACATTTTTTAAAACTGGAAAATAGTTGGAAGGGAAAGAAAAAATTTAATATTTTTATCTTATGTAAGGGTAGTTAATAGATAGTTTCACTTATGATGCTGATGGTTTCTTTTAAATTAATGGAATGAAATAAGGCAATACATGCATTCCAAAAAGCTAGAAAAAATAGAAGAAGAAAAAATAAAGAAGGGAAAAACTGCAGTTGATATATCCCGATGGGAAAATCAGGAAAAATATAAGAGAAGTAGAAACCACAAAACAAGTTATGAGAAGAAAAATCAAATATTATCTGACACCTAAGATAATAAATTTTGAATTGGTTAATTTATAATTAACCAACACAAAGTACCAAATTAGATCACAAAGCAAAAGTTGAACAGATGTTGTTTATTTGAAAGACACATAGAACAAATTGCCAAAATTAAAAATAAAAACTGGACAAAAATATATCGACAAATACAAACAAAAATGTAGGTTTTACGATGTTATTAGACAGAAAATACGTCTCAATGTAAGAAACTTAAATGGGTAAGTAAGGTAATTTTGTACTTATAAAGATAAATGTTCTAATAAATATATACTGGTCATAAAATCATAAAGTTAATAGTAATACATTATTATGCAAAACTGTTAGAAACTCAGTACAATTGTAGAAAACATGAAATCATTTTTCTTAGCTTTTGAGACACCAAAAGTATGCAAACAAAATTATTAACTATGTTAAAATCTTTGAATTTTTCTACAGAATGTGGATGTCTGTGAAAGTGAAATTGTCAAAATGATGTAAGAAGTGAAAACTTGATCAGACAATTAATAAGGAAATGAGTTAAAAGAAATATGTAAACCTACTTTAAAATAACAATAAAATATGTTTATAGGTGAGTTTTTATTTTCTAGCAAATAAATATTGATATTATCTAGAAACAATTTATTTCCACATTTTGTAAACAGATTCAAAGGATAGAAAAATAGGAAAATTACTCAAAAAATTTTTTGGAAACAAATTTAAATTTCATAGTAAAACTTTGGCAAAAGAACACCCTCAAAAATGAAAATGTACAGCCAATATCACTAGTAAGTACAGTTATAAAGATCTTAAATAAAACATACAACTACTTAATAACATAATGCACCAAAATAAGATCCAAAATAGTAATGAAAAAATGATGCAGTACTTAAAAATATATTAGTGAAATACATGACATTAATTGGCCAAAACAGAATATGAACTACATCTAGATGCTCAAAAGTCATTTAATAGATACCACATTTATTTATAAATTATTATAAATTCTCTTTGTAAAGAGAAATATCCTTACATTATGAAGTTGTTCTGTCTCAAATCTAATTTATATCAATATATCACTAAGGATATTGATGTAAATGTAATTTAGTGAAGAGCCACTATAAATATTTATGTCAAAGTTAGGAAACAGCGGGAAATTTGCACTATTAATATTTTCCAGGAAAATCTGCCAATATAACTGGGGGAAAACATTGGTTAGAAATAAGTAAAGGAACTTTGGGAGGCCGAGGCGGGTGGATCACGAGGTCAGCAGATCGAGACCATCCTGGTTAACACGGTGAAACCCCGTCTCTACTAAAAATACAAAAAACTAGCCGGGCGAGGTGGTGGGCGTCTGTAGTCCCAGCTACTCGGAGGCTGAGGCGGGAGAATGGCGTGAACCCGGGAGGCAGAGCTTGCAGCGAGCGCACCACTGCACTCCAGCCTGGGCGACACAGCGAGACTCCGTCTCAAAAAAAGAAAAAAAAAAAAAAAAGAAATAAGTAAAGGAACGATTGCTTAGAAATATTAGAAAGGAGAGGCATGACATATTGTCCTAATTATTTACAGACAAAATTATGTACCTAGAAAAGTTAAAAAATCAACAGAAAAATAGTAAAATTAATAGGAGATATCAGTAATATAGTTATACCTATACATTTCTCTATATAGATTCATTCATTCAGAAATTTAAATACTGTCAAACATCAATACTTGATAATTGTAGTGTAATGTGACTACATAGACCAGAGTCTGCAGCTTAGTTTCTATAAGGGATGATTTAGTGAATATGTTTGGCTTTGTGGGCCATATTTTCTCTATTGCAAGTATACAGTTCTCGCCTTATAGCATGAAAACAGTCGTGGAAAATTTATATAAAAATAAGCATGGCTGTGTCCCAATAAAACTGTATTTATGGACATTAAACTTCAAATTTCATATAATTCTTACATGTCATGAAATATCATTCTTTATCTCTCCAAACCATCTTAAAAGAGGCTGTAAAAGACTATGGTTTGCTGAGTCATAAATAGGCTCTAAGTGGCCTCTTAATGACATTATAACAAATCAATCTGGTAGGTGTTATGCACATCAAAAACAGAACTGCCAAAGTCTATATCCTGTCATGAAGAATTTCATAAACTTCATGGAAGAAAGATTACCAGCTCTAGAAACAAGACAGAAGCAAATTTGGAATGTAAAGGTTAAGAAGGGCAGGTAGAAGACCCTGAGGGGTTTCATAAACCAGTGAAATCATCTTCTGTTACAGTTTATGTAGATGAAATAATAAGAAACCCCCTATCCTTTCATGTTCTAGGAAATTACTATAAAGAATGACCCTTCCCCATCTGGCATAGGCAAAACTTACAAATGTCCCCCATTTACCTATGATGAGACCCAACACAGAACTTCAAAATTCCTCTTCTTTACCTCATAAATGATCAGCTAAACTGCCCGTCCCCACTGACCAATGGGAACAAAATGCTTATTAACCAAATTTTGGCTAAGATTTTCTACTTTCCCCAAATCCCTGAATTTTGACTTACCTTCAAGATGAGGCAGCACGCCACCCGCTTTACACAGTCCCTCAAGGTAGCAGGCTGGTCTCAGAGTGGAACATTCTCTGTCAGATCATGCCACCCTTAAATCCCTCTTCCCCCCACCCAGTTCATTCTAGCCTTGTTTACTGCTCTCTCTAAAAGAGAAATTTTGCCTAACTCTTGAGATCCTTGCCCTTTCCCCACCTTGTAATCATCCCTGAAGACAAAATCTCTCCTTACTGTAAATAAAAATAAAAATCTGACTTTTTTTGTCACACCCCTAGGTAAAAATCAGCAAGAATTTCCCAGCAAATAAAATTTTCCTTTTTTGTTTAATGGCATGATGCTCTTTTTTAAATAAAAAATTAATTTAAAAAGAATGTGCATTTTCAGGGAAATAACTGATAAGTAAACTGCATTTGCTAGTTTTACTTTAATGAGTCTTTGGGATTTAAGTAGTGCATTTTTAATCTTAAATTTAAATGATATATGTTTGATAACTGAATATGAGGATAGACAGCAGATAGATTTTTCAGTTAACTTGTATGATATATTTATATTAGTTAAAAGTTTTATTCAAATGTTGAAAAAATGTCCCCTCTACATTTTTTCCAATCTTAATTATTTTTTCCAAATAATTAAGATGCTTAATAATATCTTGTTGCATTCATATATGCAGAATATGTGCATGGGGTATTTCTAAATTTAGATATCTGTGTCTAGTTTTATTACCTGTGAACTAAATTTTCCTGACTTCCTTCTATTTTATTTTTCTGTACTTAGATCTTGTCTATGGGATTTATACAGACACCAACAATATAAGATTTTCCTTAAAATCATATTAATTACTATCACATCTAAGCTCTGCTCTGGAGTCAGACTCCTGAATTTTATTTTGTCTTAGTTTTTAGCTATACTGAAGAACCCTATGTTCTTCAGTAGCCTTATACTTTAAATTTAGTCATAAGAGTACCTAATTCACATAAATGTTGTGAGGATCAAAAAATTGGAGTCATGTGAATTATTTCAACAGTGCCTGTATTGTAGTAAATATTTCATAAATGTTAGCTATTATACTAATCAAAGTCTTCACAGAAAACAGATGACACACCCGAAGAGGAGATTTTAACTGAGAGATTAAAACAAAAATAGGATTATTTGCAAAGGTACATTAGGATTAAGGAAAATAAACAAAGCAGGGTGCACCCCAAGGCTAGCAGCAGCAGGAGGCAAAAGGAGGAAATAATTACTAGAATCAGAGAGAGTAGGGGCCACTTGGCAGGAGTTGTGGTGTTTACATTCAGCCACAGTACTCTGGCAGGGAAGGATCTGGGAAATAAATGCCCTCACCTCACTCATGGCATAGAGAACTTAAACCACACAAGATAATCTTCACTGGGCTGGAAGAGACCTAATATATCAATATATGCAGCACTTTGCATGAAATTCTTGAGACAAAATATTGTCATGCTATCTTTGAAAGTGTACATGTAAAAATAGACCCTTTGATGTTTTTCTTTTATTATTTCTACTTTATTATCGTTTCTTTTATTTTGTTTTCTACCACCACCACTCTCACTTGAATCACGGATGTTCCTTTGGTTCTTACCACTTATTATATTAGAACGTCCCTAATACTTGTCCTTGTCTATGAGCCACTCAGCAACACACTTCGTTGTTGTTGTTTGATTGGTTGGTTTGGTTTGGCTTAATTTTGCTTACATTTTCCTGAGTCTGTTTTTGATACTTGCTGTAAAGGACACTAGGTTCCAAAACATTTTCCTGTATTTGTTAGAAACATTGTCACTAAAACTAAAATAGTATATACTGAATTATAGTCAGAAACCATCACATCTTTTAGAATGTTTTGAGTTACAAAATATATTTAATATTATATTAAATCATATTTTGTTCTGTTGATTACTCCTTATGGTCTTTAATAATAAGCAGATTTTTTTGATTGAGTCATTTAAGGTCAGAAATCTGGAAAACCAGAATCTCAAAAAGATGATGAAGAACACGGGATCAAATTTGTTGGTAGTTAAGGCGCTATCTCAAATCATTCTACAATTCAGGGTTTGAAATTCCTGCAAAATACACATTTCTTGCCATCCCAATATCAGAAGAACATTGTAACCTACATTTTATCCTTTCCTATAGCAGCCAGGTCATTGTATTTTATAAGTTGCATTCTTGAAGATAGATAGGTAATAATGATGTGGGGGAGTTAGGCTGTGTATACTTGTGTGTATATGTTTATGTGACTATTGTTGGTCAATCTGTTATTGGTTGTAAAAATTACTCATGGAGTTACAGAGCTCCTTGTGAACAAGATTTGGAAATAGAGATTTTGTGTGTGTGTGTGTGTGTGTGTGTGTGTGTGAAATAGAGAGAGAGTGAGAGGGCACCGTCTCCCTAATTTATACTTATTATTTACATTTCTGTTAAAATTTTATATATACTATATCCGTATCATTTTACAAATCACCATAAAGTCTACTCAAACAAACACTAAATTCAAAAGCTATAAAGGCAGTTGCATTAAACCAAACTATTGAGAGCTATTTTAATAGGTCACTTGAAGTAGGACATAGTTATGTTGTAAAACTAAGAAACTCCAATAGTACCTTGATTGAGGTTTTAAATGAGTAGAGCTCAGCATATGTATCACCTCCTATGGAAGAGAGTATATGTAGATACTGGGTAGCTTGATAGAATCATACAAAACAATATCTGTCCTTATAGAGTACACAAGTAAATGTGACAGATGACCCAGGTCCACATAGATCTGGCTACTTCACATTACAAGTGTAGAGATGGGTGCAGAGTATAATGAAAGTATACACTGCATATGAAAATAGAGAGAACATCATAAAGAAAGTGACATTTGGTTAGATTTGATTAGGACAAAAGTTTATATACACTTCCGAAGCAGTGGAGATTATTAAGAAAAAGTCACTGAAATTATTCAGTGGAAACTTTTTTCAGTATATGATTATGTGGAAAGTGATCAATTTTTTCATAGCCAGTTAGCATATTTATATTAGGTAACACTTTCTATAAATAAAGTAGTATAGACATTAGGTGGTAAACAATGGAAAATACCTAAGCTGAGATTTAGAACAAGACATGCTTGAAGACTTTAGGAGAGTTAACTGGGTGGCTTCCATGAGATCTTGGTGATTTATATAAACTAAGGTAGTAAACAATTTTGTTACACTTAAGGGATTGAAAGCACAAAACGATAAGGTCGACTTTCCCAACTGAATTGAGCAGGAAAACAACGTTCATTGTCCCTTATTCACTAAGCTAAGACGTGCTTCTAACTGAAACTAAAAACAAAACATTTCCAAGAAATCTGGCATTGTTAGCATTATTTCAATTTATCTTTAAAAAAGGAGTATAATTAACTTCCTGTGATATGGTCACTAGAGACTAGACAGTGAGAACGCTGCAGTGATTAAGTCCTGGACAAAATAACCAGCTTTATCACATCTGTAAAATGAGACCAACGCTTCGCTCCACATGGTTGTAAGAGTTAAAGCAACCCACACAGCGAAAGCTCAGGACACAGTATATGCAGGAACGATATTAAATTTTAAGTGTATGCTCACCCTATGACTAAAACAGCATATTTTTAAAACTTCTTATGTGCCAGACATTGGGTGTGGTATTTGGGAGATAGATATGATGACCAAGTTCCTGACTTTGAGGAGCTCACAATCTAGAAGATGAACAAGCAAACAAAGAACAATGCAGTCATAAGAGAAAAATATTAAGTGTCAAATATATCAGGAAAAGGTCTTCAGTAACTATTAATGATACATTTACTCTCATTTAAGATTTGATTTTATAACACTAATATGCATTTTATTTCTATTGGTGTAAATAATGAAAAATCAGGCAATTTGCACTGGATCATTTGTAAATGTGAATCAGTCCAATAAAAGTGAAAGAGAAAGCATAGTGCCCCTTAGTATGCTTAAAGGAATAAATTTAAGTTTCTAAGATTCATTAATTTAATCTACAAACATTTTTAGTCTCTTCTATAGATCAGGAAGTGTTTTAAGCGTTTGTGAAACATCAGGGCACCAAATAGATAATAATCTCTGCCCATTTGGGGCTTAAATTACCAACAGAAGTACAATGTATACAGTATACTATAAGGTGATGTGTTAGAAGCGAAGGAAAGAAAAGAAAGGAAATGAAAGGAAAGAAAGAACAAAGCAAAGTAAATGATAACAAAGAAAAGAAAGTATAGAAGAATATGGGAGATGATAAGAATGAGGTTACAGGAAGAGGGCTCAGATTTTAAATAGGATGGTTAAGAGTAGGTATTGGCTGTATGAATGTCTTCTTTTGAGAAATGTCTGTTCATATCCTTTCCCCACTTTTTGATGGGGTTGTTTGTTTTTTTCTTGTATATTTGTTTGAGTTCTTTCTTAGCAAACTATCACAAGAAGAGAAAACCAAACACCGCATGTTCTCACTCATAGGTGGGAACTGAACAATGAGATCACTTGGAGTTGGGAAGGGGAACATCACACACTGGGGCTTATCATGGGGAGGGGGGAGGGGGGAGGGATTGCATTGGGAAGGTATACCTGATATAAATGATGAATTGATGGGTGCTGACGAGTTGATGGGTGCAGCACACCAACATGGCACAAGTATACATATGTAACAAACCTGCACGTTATGCACATGTACCCTAGAACTTAAAGTATAATAAAAAAAAAAAAGAGTAGTATTATTTAGAAACGACATTTGAGCTCAGATTTTAAACAGATGAGGAGGTTAGTCATGCAAGTGCCCAAGGCAAAATTATTCTAGGCAGAGGAAGCAGCCCAAAGGATTGAAGTGTTCCTGGAATATTCAAGAAATAGTGTAAGTGAGTGAGGGAAAGAAAAACTGGAGACAAATTCAGAGAAATACTGTAATGGGATGGAGACCAGGCTAAATAGAGCCTTTTTGGAAATTGTCAGGTGACTTTTACCCTGAGAAAACTGGATATCATTTGCAGAATTTTGAGCAGGATGTGGCGTAATCTTCTGTCTTGCCGTGTTGAGAATAGATTGTGAGGACAAATAGAATAATAAAGTCCAATTAGGAAATTAAGGCAGAAATCCACAAGAAACTTGATGGTGGCTTGAGCAGGGTAGCAGTGTGAAGGTGGCAGCACATAGATCTTGGGTATATTCTGAAGTAGAAATCAACAGGAATTTCTCAGGAATTGAATGTGAGATTTAAGAGAAAAAGAATAATCAAGGATGATACCAGAGTTGTTAGCCTGAGGATGAGGAAAACTAGAGTTATCTCCTGATAAAAGTAAGGTGGGGAAAGCAGGGATTGAAGCAGGTTCGTTGGGGATGACTATCAGAAATTTAGTTTAGGGATGTCAACTTTGCAGTGTCTTCCAGATATCCCAGCCAAATAATCAGTTAGACCCACAAATTCAGTTTGGCAGAAAACTGGAGGTAAATATTTGGATGTCATCATGATTTATATGGCATTTAAAGCCACAAAACTCAATGGGAGCAAAAGAAAGCAGATAAAGAAGAAAAAAGAATCAGGGACAGAACCAGGGACGTTCAAATAATGAAGTTTGGAAGGCAGAGTAAAGAGTAAAATGACTGTGAAGGAGTGAACAATAAGCTAAGAGAAGAGTCAAAATTGTGTACTATCCTGAAATCCAACAGAAGACAGTGTGTCAAGGGGGAGACAGTGATGAACTGTCTCCAGTACTGCTGGATGGTCAAGTAAGATGAAAGCTGAGGATAGACCACTGAATTTGGCAACAGAGTGATCATCAGATTTCTATCAAGAGCTGATTTGGTAAAATGTTAAGAGTGAAAACCTGACTAACATAGATTTAAAATAGAATAGAAAGAGAGACATAGATACAGAGAATACAGCACACACTTTCATTAAGTATTTTTGCAAAGAGGACAAAAATTAAAAAATGATAGCTGAAGAAAGTAAAAAAAATTCAAATATAGGAGCAATAACGGAAATACTTGTGTGCAAATATAATAAAGAGATAAAATTACTAATGCAGGAGAGATAGAGAAATAAAATGCTCTAGAAATGCCCTTGTGTAAGAAGCAATAGGATCTAGTGCACAGATGCAGGAACTGTTTTAGATAGAAATGGGGATAGTTGATTTAAGGTAATGGGTGGGAGGTCAGGTTATGTGGGTGCAGAACCTGGTAGGAAGGCACATGTAGTGATAGAAACCTGTGGGGAAAAATCTCTTCTGATTGTTTCAATTTTTTCACTGATTTAGGAAACAAAGTTGTCAACTGAGAGTGAAGTCAAGGTAGGAGGTATTGGTGGTTTGAGGAGAAAAGAAAGGGTATGATATCTAAGTACAAGAACATGGGAGAGTAAGTGATCTAGGGACATATGGCATGATTACTGGGCATCATCAAGGATCCACTTATGTGTGTGTCCAGCTGCAAAAGTGCAGGCATGAAGAAAGGTGGCAATTGAATATGAGGATGAAGATTCAGCCAGACAGTTACCGAAAAACCAATCAAACAAAAAAACACTGAGAGGGGGAGTTTGTTAAGTGTGTATGTATAAACAAAGAGTGATTTTTATGAATGACCGTGGAATTTATCTAAGGAAAGGGAAGAGGACATTAATTGAGAGATGATCAAACTATGACAAAATCAGTGATTTAGAGGCCTGGTGGGGTTAAAGGATTGAGTTGGAGTTCTAGATGAAATGCGCTAGAAAGGTGGCATAGGATGTGTGAAGGAAGGATTATGGGCAGGTCACAGTTACAGGCCATGAAGAGTTTTAAGATAAAACTGTGGGTGTGGATGTCTGAGGAAGGGTAAAAAAACATGACCATTGGAGGAAAATAATTTAAGTAATTTACAGGATAGTCTGTTAAGAGGCCATATATATGCATACTGACATTACCGAGATTTGGGTAGAAAGTGCCAGTGGAGAAAATTCCAGGGTTCTTGGAGCTAAATTCCTGTCTTCTAAGGTTACACATTCATGAAAACTCCTTAAAAGATGCATATCCAAATGTGAAAATAATTTGAATCCATATTTTATCCTGCTTTTACTTTTATATTTGAATAGATTTATGATGCTGCGAGTCTAAGTTTGTAATAACAGTGTAATTTATTAACAGTTTTTTTTTCTGCACACAATTGAATTCCCTGGGAAGTCAGGCTTAACATTATTGGAGTGACGTCATTCCTGAAGACATACCTAAGGATTCAACAGGAGTCATTAGAGGCTTCAATTGATGGATTTATCAAGGCCAGTAATTGGAGCAGCTTAGCTGAATGCCCTTTGTCTAATTGATGGGTCATTTCACATTTTAAGTTTCTAACACTTAGGCACCAAAATCATGAACAATTTATTTGAATAATCTGATTAAATGTACAAGTTTCTTGAACCTTAGAAGTAGAGTGACTGTGCATCCCAGTTTACCTGGAACTATCTTGATTTATACCTGTTGTTGTGGAGAAATTATTAACAAACTACATCCTGGTTTAGATGACACATTGTATGGTAACCCTGTCTACATAACTAGGCTCCTGTCTTCCAGGACGGTTAATTCAGGAAATAGTAAGTGTAGGTCTAAGCACTTCTTGCAGATCCTAGCTGCCTCACAATTGCTGGGCTCCCTCATTTGTTCAATCCAAGGGAGACTCAGTGTATTAGTCAGTTCTCATGCTGTTATGAAGAAATACCCAAGAATGGGTAATTTATAAAGGAAAGAAGTTTAATTGACTCAGAGCTGCATGACTGGGAAGGCCTCAGGAAACTTACAATCATGGCAGTAGGGTAAGCAAACACATCCTTCTTCTGAAGGAGAGAGAATTGTTAAGCAAAGGGGGAAAAACTCCTTATAAAACCATCAGATCGAGTGAGAATTCACTCACTATCACAAGAACAGCATGAGGGTAACCACCCCCATGATTAAATTATCTCCCAGTGGTCCCTCACACAACACAACACGTAGAGATTATGGGAACTACAATTCAAGGTGAGATTTGGGTGGGGATCCAGAGCCAAACCATATTACACAGAAAAGAAGGAAAATATCTTAGCTGGATGTGCTGGGCTGATACAGAGATAGCATCACCATTGCCCTGACCAGCTTGCTTCACGCCTTAGATATTTCACATTTTGATACCAGTTATTCAGAGAAGAGAGATAGTATCAGTCTTTTATCATAATATTATCATAAACTCCCTTTCTTTTTTCATGATATTTCAACCACTACCCTTCATATATGCTTAAGAGAACCGTTGTTATCCCATTGTCATTTCCCCATACATATCACACAACACAAGATGCAGCAGAGTAATTACACAGTCACATAATTGTATACTTATTTGCTAATAACACCAAGACATGTTCATGTTCAAAGCATATTATAATTCCAACTAATCCTAGATACCAGCAAAAGACTTAACAACTTAAAACTATAAAAATAATCTAAACAATTCAAAGCACTTTTTGTGGGCAATTGCATCCTAAGATCATTTTATCCCCCTAAATATTATTTTAGTAAGTACAAACAGTTAACTGAAAGGATAGTTTTTTACCATCAAAAATATTTTATCACATTCCAATCAATAAAATATACTTAAACACCGTTGGTTCTTAAACATTTCTCTAAAATGTTTCATTAATAAACAAAAATATATTACCCAATGAAATTTTTTCTTTTATTATTATTAATGTAGTTAGTAATCATGTCTTCTTCCACATTACCAGAAAAAAAATTGTAGTTCTGATTTGCAAAATCCACCTCTACCTCTCCTTCCACTGACCTCCAATTTCACTAAACCCAAATGGATAAAGAGGAGATAACACTAATGTATGAGTGTTATAGAGAGGTCAGCTTTTATTTTCCTTCTTTCCTTTCCTTTTCTTTTTATTTACTTACTTATTTATTTATTTATTTATTTATTTATTTTTTACCCGGAGTTTCTCTCTATCGCCCAAGCTGGAGTGCAGTGGCACGATCTCGGTCTACTGCAATCTCCACCTCCTGAGTTTAAGTGATTCTCCTGCTTCAGCCTCTGGAGTAGCTGGGATTACAGGCATCAGCCACCATACCTGGCTAATTTTTGTATTTTTACTAGAGATGGGTTTTCACCATGTTGGCCAGGCTTGTCTAGAACTCCTGACCTCAGGTGATCTGCCCCCCTCCACCTACCAAAGTGCTGGGATTATAGGCAAGAGCCACTGTGGCCCGCCTACTTCTCATTTTTTAATAGAATTTCATCTCATATTCTTGATGCAGTTTATCTTTTCCTAATAGAAATAATATTTCAGTAGCCACTACTATATTGCCAATGGTATTCATTATTATCAGCAAAATATGTGTATAACTCATCAATGCTTGTGCCTTCTTCAAGGCTTCCCACTGCCATTTCATGACAGATGAATGCAAGAGAATGCATTCACCTTAGAGAAGATTGGCTGCAAGAAGACGCAAGGATTCTGTAAGTGCCAGAATAAAGGGAGAAAAAAAGGAACTTCTCCTAGGAAGCATTGTAAGAAAGCTAGTTCCCTAAAGGAAAGGAGGTTCCTGACATTGACTTTTTTTTTTTTTCAGACAGAGTCTCACTTTGTTGACTATGCTGGAGTGCAGTGGCACAATCTCAGCTCACTGAAACCTCCATCTCCCAGGTTCAAGCAATTCTCCTGCCTCAGCCTCCCGAATAGCTGGGACTACAGGTGCCTGCCACCATGCCCAACTAATTTTTTATTTTTAGTAGAGACAGGGTTTCACTATGTTGGCCAGGTTGGTCTCAGACTCCTGAACTAAGGCGATCCGCCCACCTCGGTCTCCCAAAGTGCTGGGAGTAAAGGCATGAGACACTACACCCGGTCATGACATTGACTTTCTCTCTACACAAGTCCTGGTAAAGTGCTAATGAAACTGAAGGATTCAAAGAAGGAAAGAACTTGAATAATTAATTTAGATACTGGCAAACCAGCCCTTAGTAATCAACTAGATATGTATAGTAGTTATGTGTTGGTTTAATTCAATACAAGTTTTAAATAGAACCTATTTTAAAATAGGTGATTATGAATAAGAAATTGATAACTGAAGTATGTAAAAGCTTCATGTGAAACAGTGTTATTATTCTCCAATTCAAGAATTAATGTGACTAAAATATATTCTGCAGGAAAGTGTTTTAATACTGAGGATTAATTATTTCTTCCAGAAAGTCTATATGCCACAAATAGTCTTTACTGAGGAACAAACTGATTTAAATAGAAGAGATACTTCATCTTACAGACAATGATTTAATTTCCAAAAACAGGCCACCCAAAGTGAGTTACACCAGCTTTGCTCATTATCATCAACCACCCTTTCCTCCTGTATCAAGGAAAAGCATTTTCAAACCTTCCTTCTGTCTCTCCCAGGACCTTGATGTATTTTTGTTTCTTCTTTCCTCAATTTCTCTCTATTGACTTCATACCTTACTCTACAAAGGGCTTAGGTTTTTCTAATCCTCACTAAAGTTAAATTTCCCTCAATAGTACCTTCTTTCTCAAGGTAAAAAATGTTATCTCTCCTACCTTTCCCTGGCAAACTTCATAAAACTTAAATATAATCCCCAGATTTCTCATGTCCAATTTAGTCCTCAGAGACCCTGTCTCTGCCATCCAACTAAACCTCTTCTCTTAGAATTCATTTATGACCTGATAATGATAACTAAATCCATCATCTTTACTCTATCTTCTTATTAACCAACCCCTTTATGGGTTTTCTATTGTTTCTGATCCCTGTTTTGATATTCAGTTTACCTGCTTTGCCTCCTGTGATATTGTTATTCCATCAACTTCTCACATTGTTTTCACACAATTTAATAATACCTTTTTTACTCTCCTAATGTTAAGATTATGCCCCCAGTCATCTTCACTTCTCTTTTGTTCCCCATGAATGTTTAATTTTTTGTGACCTAATTTTTGCCCACAACTGCATGCAGATTTGTGTATTCAGCCTTAATCACTAATCTGATACATGGATATAACACGTTCAGCTTCTTATAGAATACCCCAGTGTATGAGTATGTGCCGGTATGTCAAATGCATAACACCAAAAGCCAAATTCATTATCCTTACTTTTACTGCCCCAGGGGAAGAAAAAACAACTGCAGCAACAACACCGACAACAGAAGCTTCAAACAGATTGGGTTATTTACCATTCTCTACAGTTTTCCTATACAACGCCTACAGTTCCCCATTTTCTTGTATTTACTTGCCTCACCTATGTACCTAGAATAAGCAACTTTCTGTTTTTCTTTATTTATATCCAACTCACTCTTAAAGATCTAATTTAACTGTCACATCCTCCTAAAATCTTTTCCTCTGAGCTCTGAGCCCCCCATGGACAGAAATCGACATTATTGTTTTATTCTCAATCCCAGGGTGTAACATGGTGCCTGGCACAAGACAGGTGCTGATATTCCTGTCCCATTCACTTTCTCATCTTTCTTCATTCCTTATTTTGAGGTATAGTGGTATCTGCATGTGTATATTTGCATGTTAAACTCTCAGAGGTAAACTCCGTAACTAATTATTTCTTAATCTCTACCATGGGCGCTTGGTAGATACGCAGTATTCCACAAATATATGTAGACATGACACATTTTAATCTCTTTCTTTTCTCAAGATATTGAAGAAGTAGGGTAAAGCCTGTGCCTAGTAAGTGAACAAAGGAGGAAACGCCTGTACATGAGATGATATTCTTATAGTTGTCAATAGATTAACCTATATGTACAATCTTTTCTATTAGGTAGGAGGGAAAGAGTCATGTGGCCATCTGTATCATTCATGAGTATAGGGTAGAAGAGTATACACCACCTAATAATGAAAAAGGCATACTAAAAAACAGAATTTCCATAGTTGTCATTCAGTTTTCTTGGATGCTTTGACAAGAAACCTAAGAAAATTGAGCACTGCATGTAATATGCCATTGAGCAACAGTATACTGAAAGAAACTCTATTTTACAGAATACAACCGAACACACACACATACATGCACACACACAAACACAGTGAATATCAGCATACCTGGTCTATGTCATCCTGATATGTTCACACTAGAGATAGATTGCGTTACTGCTGTGGAAGATATGGAACTGTCAATCAGTGTTCTAGCCTTGCCTGATTGCAATTTAGTACGTGACTCTGGGAAATCCACTTAATCTCTCAATTACAGTTGCTTTTCTTTAAATGATAATGGGGATAAATGGTTAAATATCTGTAATTCTAAAAATCTCCATATATATGGAGCCATGTGGGACTACAAACTCTAGATTCCACACATTTACAAAACATGTTTTTTTCATGGTTTGTCTAAACCATTTTATAAAATCATTCCCCATAGCTTTCGCAACCTCTGTCATGGCAAAACTACCTTTTTATAGGAAAACAATGACTGAGATAAAAACATCCTGATGCACCCCCACTGCCTGCCACCTCCACCGTCACACACACACACACACACACAGCTCTTTCCACAGGAGAAAGAAGTGAGGCATTTAAAAACAATCTTACAAAACTATTTTTAAAATATTTGTAAAATCTCTTTAAATTTCTCTAAATGAAAATCAGTGGTTTTTAAATGTAGGATTTCTATATGTCTTTATTCCTATTATTCTGATAATAATCAAGCAAGGATTTAAGGGAAATCACGAGAAGCAGCAGAGAGAAGCTAGGCTGTTGCATGCAACTTCTACCTCCTGAGTCATTCCACTCTTTAACACAGATAATGTCACATGACCTAAAATAATTTAAAATGTGAGCACCTTCTATAATATCAACTGCTTAAAATGGCCACAGTTCTATTATCCTAAATCCAATAAAATATAGAAAAAAATCAATTTTCATGGCAATTAATTTGTGTTCAGCATACTCCTCACATCCACACTGGGGGAGGAGGGAGGGTCCATAGTCTCATTCCAAGTCTATTAAACACATTACATAAATCTTGATTCATGTGGGAGAAACGACTTACGTATTATTTCTAAGAGGTAAAAATAAACACATAAACAATCTGTGCCATCGTAGCCAGCAGAAATCGTTCAGAAGGCCTTTGGACTCAGAATATTGGCTTGCCTCTGAGGCTGCAATCAGAAGGCTCAGCCCTGGGCTTTGGTAGAGCCACTGCCATGTTAATCTGCTTCATTATATCTCTACAATTTGTTCACTGCATTAAGGAGCAGTATTTCCCTTGTGAAAGGAAAACCATCCTTCACTTTGAAAGCTTTACCTTTAAATGGTAAACAAATACAGCTGGAGACAGACACCAACAGCTAGGAAGCCAAATAGATAATAAAATACGGTATGTCATAGTCAGAGCTCATTTTAGCCTAGGAAGATTTTAAATTGCACAACAGCTAGAATTAGAGCTTTTGAATCTCTTAGATCTGAATACAAGCTAACAAAGCACACATCTTATATTAAATGTCATTCTTAACATAGATAACAATCCGTGGATAAGTCAAAAATAGAATCATGCTGGCTTACCTGAAATAAAGAAAAATGTAAATCATAACACAGAATCCACGTATGTGTTGAATATAACAGTCTTCAATGCAATTCTTCAGAATTTTTACTGGAGTAGAAAGTAAAATCTCACATGTATTCTATCCTCATTAAAGAAGAAAAAAACAAGAAAGGATGGCCACAGCATCCTCCCTCCTTTACCTTAGCTTTCTGTTCTGACACTCATTCGATGGTACCCAATGTCTGTTAGAAAACAGCATGCTAAATTAGAAAAATAAATAAATAAAGGCAGCATCTTACATGACAGCTCCATCTCCTGGTCAAAAGTGGAACCATTTTAATTCATGTTCCTTTGGGTATGTAGCAGTTAGCACAAAAAATTAAATGATGTACAACCCATAATTTCACTGTATTTGAAATCAACAATCTTAATTAATTGTAATTTAAACATTTAAGAAGAATTGTAGTATGAATTTTTGGAATTATTATTCTATTTTGGGGATTTAAATTTATTTACATGATGTTTCAACTAAATGGAAGCTTTTCCCATCATTGAAAACTTAAGATTTATTTAACTTTATATACCATCTGAAAAAGTAACATGTATCTCCTACAAAATGATTTTAGATGTCAAGCTTATTGTTAATGAACATCACATCTCTTTGTGGAGAAGTGTAAGTTTTTGTCACTAGAGAAGTTAACACATAACACTTTGTGTTATTATTATTGCTTGGAGGAATGCTGAAAGGTTAAAGTTAAGGCAGGAAAATTAAATGACTTAAAGACAAACTTAAAAAATCTTTAGTTAATCTAAGCTAAATACAAAAGTACAGATGACAAGTTATAGGCAATATGAAATTTGATCATTGTAGTAGCAAATTATAGTGTGTAGTTACATCTTCTTAGAGAGATAAGAGAAAATTAAGTTGTCAAAAGAATCCATTTGGTAAATGACACCATTTATAGAATCCAAGTTTTACTGCGCATATGATGCTCTCAATATATGTTTGTTTAATTAATTATTCTTTTTATGAACAGTTGTGAAGGCCAGGACCTTTTCTTAAATTTTGAAGTAAAAGGATAGAAATTTTTTTCTCCCAATTTTTTACCATATTATTTTAATTTGGGGCCAAATTGATCTTTAACTTCCTAGTGCAGTAACGCTGTCCATGGTGCTGAGAACCAATTTTAGACCTCATGGTGAGTTCTAGGTCTTAAACAGGTCTGAAATACTGTCTTTGAAAGATTTGATATAAAATTTACCATTAAAAGTCCTTGGATCAGCCAGAATAATTGATAGTATCTAATATAAAAATATTTAAGCAATATTTTATCCACAAAATATGTATATACACATGTTCACCAGAAGCCAAAATGCTGATAAATACATTTAATAAAATACATGATCACAAGCAACACTTTCTCTGGACTTATAATATTTTATTTTCTATGTGCTAAAGTTATACTGCATAGATTGTTTTAACATTAGGTTGTTCCCACACTATTAAATAGACGAGGAAACCAAAGCCCACTCTTCAGTAACTTATCCAGTATTAATAAGCAAGTCAGAAGAACAAACCCAATTCCTTACATTTTACCTTACTTCCATTTCTACAACATTATTAAGATGTATTAGTTTGGTTTTTAAAATATATTTTTAACACTGCACAAATAAATAATTAAAGAGACTTAGTAGATCAAATTATTTTAATGTATACACTCAACTATTTAATCTCACAAGTTTCCCGCACTATCATAAGATACATAAACTCTCAGGGTACATAAATATAATAATTTTGACACATTAATTTGCAATTTCAACAAATTATTCCTAATGGCCAAGAAGCTTAAACCCTTAAGATTAAAGCCTAAGATGCCACAAATATGAAATATTATTGATACTTTATCTTTAAAATCATTGGAATTTTACAATAATTTATATAAAATTTAAATATTTTTTCTTAACACAGTAATCATTTTCCCTGTAGTCTTGAGGGTAAATTTTATCCTTAAGGAAGATGTGCCTAACTGATCCTGGGATTTTGTGTACCTCTAGGTACGCCATCTCATGCCCCTAGGGATACAATATCCCAGTTTCAAGACCATAGGGTTATATGACACAGAAACTGGAGCAATCCTTTACAACCCTAAGTCATATCACATACTCTTCTTCTTAAAACTTTTTAGTAGCTACCCATCTCCTTGTGAATAAAGTCACAGTCTGGACTCCTTTACTTCTCTGATGTTATTCTTGCTCTCACTCACTCTGTTTTAGCCATGGTGTCTTCTTTCTCATTGCTCAAACATGGCAGGCATGTCCCTTCCTTGGGAGGTGTCCACCTTTTAATTTCTTTGCCTGGAAATCTCTTACATGGGCTCCGTATGGCTCACTTCCCTCATTCTTGTCACAGCTCACAGCTGCCTTCTTACTGAGGCTGGCCTTGACCCTCAATACCACACACTGTGCCCTCCTCTGGTTTTCCCTGTAGCACTTAGCTGACATACTATGTTGTCTATAGTCTGCCTCCTCCAACAAAATGTAAATTCCATGAAGGCAGAGATGTTGCCTGTTTTGATCACTTCCGTAAATGTGGTTCATAGAACAGTACCTGAAATATAAGACCCACCCAAATAATGAATACATGTCCTAGACATAGAAAATTCATATGTTTTTATTAATGTACCATAGGAATGCTATTATTTCCGTCTGTGGATTCCTATGTTCTTATTAATATGTATGTCATAGAGTATGAAATCAATGACACAAATGGCACGTTCTTTGAGTAAACTATTTAAACCATGTTTAATTCATATACTTAAGCAGAAAACAGAACATGTAGCGAATATTCCATAAATATGTTAGGTTAACGATGTCAGTGTTGAAATTAGACCACTATGTTCTTGAATTGTTTTTAATGGAGTTCTGACAAAATTTTGGTAAGATATTACTGAACAACTCATATCACGTTAGCACATCTTTCCAGGGTAAAAAAAACTTTGAGGTAACTATTATAATTTTATTTTTATGGAAAATGTTTAATCTTGTCTAGAAAATTTTAGCTGTTTTAAAATAAGTTGTAAAACTAGCAACGTGTCACGTGGTAGATATGTGTGCATGTGTATATAAATATATATATACATATACACATAGACACACAAGTACATACATGCACTAATTGTTTATGAAATCAACTTGAGTTAGGCATTCATTTGGCTAGTAACAACAAACCAATGACACATAATTTCTCAATGATACGTCTCTCTAGCATTGCTTTAATCATAACATCCATACTTTTATTTTGGCAGCTTGATTTTCAAAATTATTTTTATTGTTAGAGATAAAAGTAAGTAAGCCTTGTTTCACCTCCATTAAGTTGTGGATACTGACTGTTATTTAGTTTTTTTCTACCATTTATCATTCACCCAGACTTCAAAATATCATCCACCTGATTCAGAAAATAAAAGAAGACTAAGTTCCTAGTTCATATCTAATATTTGTTTACATTTTTCTTGCAACATTTCTTCTTATTTAAAATATCTGCATTGGAGAAAAGCAAATGAACAGACATTCTTAAATGACAATTTCATTTGTACAGTTTTAGTCACCTTAAAATACGCTAACCTCTTTTAAATTATTAGTCACCAACGTCAAGACAGTTTTAAAAAGTTGAACTCCGTATCTAATGTTTTCCTGCAGTATTATCATTAGAGAATCACGGACCTGTAAGCCAAAATGGGCATATTTTTATGCCATGTTCAAAGACTGCTGATACTGATGAAGAGGATACCTTATTACGTTAGTTCCAATTAGTATGAATTGTTGGCATTTAATAGTATGTTATCAAAAGATGAAGAAACAAAGGAAAAGAAAAATTAGGCCATCAAAAAGACATAATTTCCATAAACAAAGTCTGACAAACAGAATAATTCCCATAATTCCTTGAAAGAGGAGGTGTTACAAATAATGCTATAAATATATAACATTTATTGGGCATGGCAATGTGCTAAATACTGTACATAAATTATCTCATTATTCCTAGCAACAGGTCTGTGAAGTAGACTTTTATCTTTTTCCTCTTAGAGATGAGAAAAATAAAAGTAAATGATGTCTTGACCTCCAACTCAGACCTCTATTCTCAGTGCTTATGTTCTATTTGAGTTCTACTTAAAACACAGGAGATGTAAACTACAAGGAAGTGATTCCAGTGGCCTTTGGAATTTATGTGCTTTTTGTCCTCAGCTCCAGTTGTTCACCAGTTGTGTAAGCCAAGGGTAAAACAAGAGTGGAAAAGAAGGAAGGTCTTTAAGAGTACCTCCCTTCAGTGTGGCATTTCAGAGCAGGTGATGGATTTGCACTGGATGCAAGGATTGACAGAGGAAGACAAACAGAAGGAACTAGAGTTATTAAGGAAAATAAATTGTCAAGAAATTAATGAGTGAAAGAACAAGGCAGAGAGGTGAAAGAGAAGCACAGGACCCACAGACCTCTACCAGAGACCCTTCTCTTCCCCGAAGAGGACTGTCTGAAAGAGAGCAGCATTTCATGATTCCATGAGAAACAAGGCGTTGTCATCTACAAGGCTCACATGATTCTGTTACCAACACCAGAAATACACTAATCCTGGCTGGTAGCACCTTGCTGAGAGTAACTGAAATACACAAAGGTTGTCCTGACATTTCTCATCAGTAGGTCTACCTTTATTGTGGAATAAATAGCTCAATCTAGCAGGATGAAGAAAAGGTAAATTGACACTCTTTGAACCCAATACTAAAATATGGTCACCAGATGTCCACAAAAATATCCCTGAAAGATGGAGGACTGATCGTAAACTATAAATTCATTTCAGTGGTTCTTACGGTAGCCATTGTCCAGCGTGCAATTTTTCTAAGCTTTGCATTGTCATTATTGTTAATGATAGTGATTATCAACCAAAAAAACTGCATTTGGTAAGTTCCTAAATTTTTGTTCTGACAATTTCAGCTCTCTCAGTGGGGTAGAAAACACCCAGATAGAGAAAGATGATCCTGTTCTTAATTCAGCCCAATGAAGAACTTCAAGAGGAGCTTCCTAGGCTTAGTTATGGGATGGAATGGAGAGAGCACAGACAATTGGAATTCTGGAGGTTGTATTGGGCAGATAGCCCTGTTGCCCATCTGTAGGAAGCATTAAAGTTTAACCTAGGAAGGGCAGATAGAAGTCTTAATTATCAGAAGAATCCCCTATCCTTACTGCATTTGTTACACCATAATAAGGTACGGGGACCACAGCTATACGAGCAAATTCCAGTATGGCAAACAAGAAAAGTAGACTATAAAGCAAACCCTAGAATGACGGAGCCTAAGCCATGGACTGTATTAGTCTGTGGCCTGGGGGTTTGGACCCCTGGTCTAAAGGATGCCAATTGTTCTGTTGGTGGGGTGGGCAGAGGAAGATGAATTCTTGAGAAACTGAGCCACCAGGTTCACTTTCTAAAAGACATAAGTACTCTCTGGTAACTTTCTGGAGTGGCACTGTACACCTATTCCTTTGACCCGTGTTGATCACAATAAACCAGTTACTTAAAGTCACCTCTATCACATGGTGGTTCACTGGGAAATAAAGGCGCTTTCTTGAGCCAGGCAAATAATTGAATCGTAGAAGATAAAGAATGTCAGGAATGGAGGGAACACCCAGAAATATATTACCACAGAATTAATTGCCATCTGGGTAATAAAGGGCAATATTCCAAAAGCCAGCATCACTGGATGATGCGTATATACCCATCATTGGATGATGCAGCTATGTCAAGTAGAGATGCATATATACCCAGCTCCACTTATGAAATTTTAGTTGAAATATAACTAGTGATGTGGAACCTAATATAATAGTTTCTATCCACAGATTCCAAAGGGGAAGCAACACATATCAAAATAATTGCAGAGAAGTCATCTCATGCTTCCAAATTTGTACTTAACATGTACGTAAAAATAAACATAAATCTATTAAATATATATATATATACTTTCTCTCTCTCTCCATATATATATATATATAATATTATATATATATACACACACACATATATATGTAGCCTAATTGTTCTTCTCTTGGATTCGACTCCAGTATCACATTGTTCTAAAAAATTGACTAGCAATACAGAGTACTCTGGGTGGACTAACATTGTTTTAAGAGTATAGTTCATCTCTGAGATGCTGAGAAGTAGAGAGAAGAATTAATATCAGAGTAGTAGCTTAAATATGTTCTGCAAAGGAGGAGAAAACCACCGCCAGGATGGAACTATCAGAAATAAATTCTAGCCTAAGGTTAATGGTAAAGGAAGGGACATAGAAGGCCCTTAAGCTAGTCATGTCTTCAACATCTGTGCAGATATACTGTCATAACTGTTCCTGTGACCAGCCAAGGTTAGGAGTGATGCAGGCTGAACTCAAGGAGGTGGCCCCAAAGGAAAGTGCTCAGGTCTCAAAGAAGATTTTTGTTGGTTAGTTGATCCTACTACCTCAGCAAGTTCAGCTACATGCGTAAACAGAAATGCGGCAGCATTTTCCTGGGGGGGTAATATCTTCCTAGCCTGCTGGAGTCATCGGTACATCAAAGTCAATTTGCAGGGTGGAAGTCAACAGAATCTTTGCATGCACAAGGCTTCAAATCCATTCAAAGAACACATGAAACTCTTTGTCTTCTTGAGGTCAGTAATTGTGACAAAAGGATGGAAAAATTAGCAGTGACTCATTGTCAGTAACTAGAAAACCTTAGAAGTGACAAGATATGCTTGGTGAAACCAGTATCTCCCAGATCTAATACCTCATCTAGCATTTTTCAGATGCATTGTTATCATGTACACAAGAGAGTCCAATTGAATTGCCAGAGGTTGGTTTAAGTTTCCATTTTTATCTTTACCTTTTCTGTATGCAGAAGACCTGTGGGGAAATGCCTGCATATTTGGAAATCTAACCCATCTCCTTTTTGGATAAAAGGAGTCTAGGGGCCAACCTGCAAGTTTTCATATGAGGCTATGGAGCAAGAAGGGGCAAAATATACAGAAGTAGCATCCTAAGCCATGTTTATAGCAGGGATTGAAGCCACATTATCATGTATGAGTGGAGTAGATGGTGAGTCAAGAATAAAAGATATCAATGTTGAAATCCAAGTTGCGCTCATACAGAAGAAAGATAAAGCTGTTTCCAGATATCAAATATCCATCAGTGAGTTTCAATGTTCCTGATGGATATTTGATGGGACAGAGTTTTTGGAAGAGTGGATAGAAAGAGAAACAAACACTTGCAGATGAGATTGCTGAACAATGCAGGATAATATCTGAGCAATTATGAAGATAGATGGTAAAATTTAGTGGAAAGGTGAATAATGAGGACTGCCAGTTGACTCACATGTGACCAGGTGAAGAAGGAGGACTCAAAAATCTAAGTTCTAGCTGATTTTACCATTACATTTTTGCTCAGTACTAGAAAGGACTTAATGATAACTGATGGCAATAAGTAGAGCTGCCTTGGCAGACAGATATGTCTCTGAACTCTGCTAGAATTTGAACACCTGTCAGAGGTGTTGTCAAACGGTTTCAGATACTGAGTCTGATGTAGGGACACCTGGCTCCTACATCCACTTTGACTCTTAAATAACAAGATACTGTGATCAGATTTAATATGTAAACTTCTCTCTTATTTTATAAATCAGGTGATTGATCCTCAGAAAAGGTAGGTGACAGTGATGGTTGATTTTAGGTGTCACTTGACTGGATTAAGGAGTACTCAGATAGCCAGCAAAATATTATTTCTGTGTGTGTCTGAGAGGTCACTTGTGTAGGAGATGAGCAATGAACTTGCTGGACTGAATAAGGAAGCAAGATCCACCCTCACTCAGTGTGCGTGAGTACCATTCAATTGGCTGAGACTCAGAGAGAATAAAAGGGCAGAGGAAAGACATAATCACTTTCTCTCTCTCTGTCTTCTGGAACTGAGTCATCCCTCTTCTCCTGTCCTTGGGCATCAGAACTCCAGGTTCTACGGACTTTGGACTCCTAGACTTGCACCAGTGGCTCCCTGAGTTCTCAGGACTTTGGCTTCAGACTGAGAATTACACTATTGGCTTCCCACCATTACGCCTTCAGACTTGGGCTGATCCAGCCTCCCAGCTTTCCTGGTTCTTCAGCTTGCAGATGGTCCATCCTGGGTCTTCTTAACCTCCATAACTCCTTAAGCCAATTTCCCTAACAAATCTCATATAGTCTGTCTATCTATCTATCTATCTATCTATCTATCCATTATCTATCTATCTGTCTATCTATCTATCTATCTTTCTATCTATATCTATCTGTCTTATTGGTTCTGTTTCTCTGGTGAACCCTGACTAAAATAGAGACTTAAGAAAGCTATAACCTCAAGAGAGAGAACTAGAAATCTGACCACCTTATTCTTCAACCAACTTTCTTTCCACTAAACAAAACAACCTTGACCATGAAAAGGATATACACTTCCTCATAAGGATTGCAGTGAGTGGTCTCATTGCTTTGCCTGGCTCTGTGAAGAAGCATTAATGTATTTCCAAAAGAGAGTACAACTAGAAAGAGTTGAATTAAAGATGGGAATCTCTGATATTTTTCAAGGAGAGCAGAGACAACTCTCTGTGTTCATCAAATGATTTCACCTTCCTCCTTAACACACAACTAAACTACATCTCCCAGTTCCCTGGCAGTTAATAGCACCATGTGACTGACTTATAACCAATACAGTATTAAGCAAGAGTGATTTTCACCTGCTACACAATGGTTCTCCAAATTTCTCAAGTAATCTTTGATGTACTCTTTTATGCCTTGTATTCTGGCCAGGTCCAGAGGACTCAGTGGAGGATTCTGAAGAGCCATCAGATAGGTGAAATATGGGTCCTGTGTCAGCAATTAAAGAGATGCCAACCAGGAAATAGAGAATAGGAAAATCGTGGAACAAGCCATGCACAGAGCAAGGATTGTTAACCAAGAACTCAGAATTAAAGAATCCTTTGGTATGCCCAGTGTTGCCTAAAATATCTTTTTTAGAAATGTAGTCTTCAAGATGTTATTAATAGCAGATTTTCCAATGAGAGCATAAGACAACTTCTGTGATCAAAATAATTTAAGCATGTTGAGTATAAGAGTGTATAAGCTGAGATATTACAACAAATGAAACTTAAAAACCCTCACTAAAGCAGAACAAAAATTGATCTCCCCATAAAAGTCTAGGATGTAAGGCAGGCTTTACTTTGCAAGATGAACAGGGATCCACTTTGCTGTTGTGTTCCTTCTTAGGACATTTTCCTCAGCCTCATATTTGAGGTTGACTGGCATTCATGTCCACATTCTGACACATGGAAAGAAGAGAGGAAGTAAAGGGCAAGCAACAAAACGTTCAACAGATTAATTTTGTTACTGAAGGATTTCTTGAGATATTTAAATCACTAATGTGTATTATGATTCTTTAATAGAGAGCTTTTTATAAGAAGAATTTAAAATAAATATTGGACAGCAGAACTCTTTTTAAAGAGTATCTTGGGGTTAGTTTATTTTTTTAACAGAACATAACAGAACATATCATCAGAAACATTAGCCTATCCAGTTTCTCTAGTTATAAAAGTAGGGACTCATCTACCTCATCTGCCCCTAAAAGGATAAAAGGATCCTCAGGGATAATCACCCTCTCAGCCCCCCAGCCCTACTTTTAAAGTTCAATTTGAAATATAACTAATGATGTGGAGCCTAACATAACAGTTTCTGTCCACAAATTCCAAGGAGGAAACAACACAAATCAAAATAGCTGCAGAGAATTCATCTCACTGCTCCTGAATTTGTGCATGTGTTTTGAAATAGGCACAAAATGCTTTCTTCAATTGAACGTGTTGAAGAAGGAAAACTCTTTACCCACACATTAAAAAAATACATATCCCTAGGCTACAGTCAAGTATTTTTAACACTTGTTAGGAGTCATCCAGCCTTGTAAGTGTAGAAGAGTACCAGCAGAAAAGGCTTAAAATGTAAGAGTGGGAGTTTTGCTGTTGGGATAAATTCAGTAGCAGTTGTGGTTACAGCAACAAAACTCAGGTTCTCTGCCATGCACCAATAAGTCAGGTCTCTCTCCTGGTTCTCCACCTAATGCTCTGATTGCTCTTCTTCTGCCTTCCTTCTTCCACTATCATTTCGTGCTGATCGGACACAGTATTCTAAACATAAAGAATATCATATTTAATTTATTAATAGTAATGGGCTAATAGGTGCAAATGATTTTTAATAAATTTAAATGTATCTGAGATTATCCCTGTAATAGCAAAAGTCCCCCTCACTTTCATCCGGAGAGTCTTTCTTCGGAGAAGAAGAGTCAGATTTACAATGAGCCAGTTGGTAATTGCCCTTCACCTTGGGTAGGATCATGCAATTGAATTTCAAGTGTGAACAGGATATATTTTGAAGCAGAAAAAAGGGCATGCTTCTGTTCTAATGATGAGCAACAATGCTTCTGAACAATTTTTATGAAGCACAGAACTAGTCATAGCTGTCTCCTGTTGAACAGCATTCAGTGACTCACTACTGTCCAAGGATAAAGTCCAAACCCCTTAACATGGCAAGCAAGATCCTTTCTGATGTGATTCCTGGCTGCTTTACCTTTGTAGGTTCCATGCCCTCTTCATCATGTATGCTTAGTTTCTGTACTACTGAGTATTCTGAATTATAACATACATTTTTATGCCTCTGTTTCATTCACACATTTTTATCTCTATTGGTAATATTTTTCCCTTTCCAATATCATCTCTATATCAATCTTGTAAATGGCAGGTCCTGTGAAGACTTTACCAACCAACTAAAGCAGATTCCTTTGTGTGGATACAGCATTATAGCCCCCTCCCTCACCCAAACTGACAATGTTGCTATAAGGATCAATCAAATTAAAAAAAAAAAAAGTTTGTGAGGGTGTTTCTGAAATCATAAACTAATACAAAGTTATTGTGAAGTTATCAGCAGGCTGTACTTAATAACTCTCCTGAGGCCAGGAACGGTGGCTCATGCCTACAATGCCAGCACTTTGGAGGCCGAGGCAGGAGGATCATCCGAGGTAAGGAGTTCGAGACCAGCTTAACCAACATGGTGAAATCCCGCCTCTACTAAAAATGCAAAAATTAGCCAGGCATGGTGGCAGGCACCTGTAGTCCCAGCTACTCGGGAGGCTGAGGCAGAAGAATCGCTTGAACCCGGAAGGCGGAGGTTGCAGTGAGCAGAGATAGTGCCACTGCACTCCAGCCTGGGCGACAGAGCGAGACTGTCTCAAAAAAAAAAAAAAAACTATCCCGAGATAAGTTTTGAACTTGTTTCTATTTTCTCCCTTTGACATTGACATAAGACACAGTCACAATTTGTCTAATTCTGTTATTGTGGCTCCTTCTTTTATTCTGTCTCTGGGAAGGCAAAGAGCAGGATGCTGATCAGAAGAGTCCCAGCTGGAATGAAATTGAGAGTGTGGGTGCAGAACAAAATGTTATTAACACTGTGGGCAGAAGCAAAGGATCAGAGAAATGCTTTCTTCCTAGAAATAGCTCCTGGGCTCTCCTCCACCTAGTTTGCACCTCCAGGTATTAGCTTAAAAAGATAGGGGCAAATATTTCAAACCTGCCCTGTCTCTGTAAGTAAAGGTGATCACAGATGTCTGAGCATACTGAAGACATTGTGTAGACCCATTCAATATGATAATCATTTATTAGCAGGCCTTTGGCAAGGTGCTAGACACACAAAGATAAGGCAAAGCCTCTGCTTCAAGTTGCTCACTTTCTAATAGATGAGAAGGAAACAAAACCAAGATTACCACTGAGTGGGATATATTTTATAATACAGCCAAGTATTAGAGATGTAATAGAGAGAGCCAAGTATTGGGGCAGAGCTAACAAAATTTCCAAGGTAGGAGGCAAGGAAGTGATCAAGAGAGGCTTTAGGTGAACAAATTTTAAAAAGGATGTTATCAATATACTTATACAACTTTCTGCCACAAACCTGGTTGTATTTTTTGTCTACCCTTTCAAAACGTAAGCTTTATATTTATCACTTGGTCAAATATTTTATGAATTTGATAAATGCTATAACATACATTTTGACTTACTAAATGAAGCTTCCCTTTCTTTCTCTGGCCTTTTATCTTGTCTAAATTTTTTTTTTTTTTTTTTTGAGGCGGAGTCTCCCTCTGTCGCCCGGACTGGAGTGCAGTGGCCGGATCTCAGCTCACTGCAAGCTCCGCCTCCTGGGTTTACGCCATTCTCCTGCCTCAGCCTCCCGAGTAGCTGGGACTACAGGCGCCCGCCACCTCGCCCGGCTAGTTTTTGTATTTTTAGTAGAGATGGGGTTTCACTGTGTTAGCCAGGATGGTCTCGATCTCCTGACCTCGTGATCCGCCCTTCTCGGCCTCCCAAAGTGCTGGGATTACAGGCTTGAGCCACCGCGCCCAGCCTATCTTGTCTAAATTTTAAATAAACTTTATGTTTATGTAAACAGAAGTCGAAGTTATATTTAAAATTATGACCCCAAATATTGCTCTTCTTTACCAAGAAATCTCTACAGTCAAATATTTTCAGTTGTATGGCACTCTATGTCATAACCAATTATTTACAAATTCAATTTTATTTTGAGTTTATTTCAATTTTAAGTCACTTCTCACACCCTATTGCTTTCATTTCTTTATTTTAAAAACTATCAAGACTTTTTTGTTCTTCTTTGAAGGCAGAAGATCTTAATAAGTCCAAGTAACATTTAATGTGGTCACTATAGACTGACATTGCAAGGTCAAAGCTAGAATCCAAGCCAACATAAGACCCTGAGCAAAAGGCTATTTTATGAGCAAGTTTTGGTCACATTCTTTAGGTTCTTAAATATTTCCAAAAACAACTTCAAAGCATCTTTTGTTAGAACATATTCAACAAAAATAATTTATCTCTACTGATAAATATGAAAAATTATTAACCCCCATAGTCAATGCAAACAGTAGAAAACTGGCAATAAACTTGCTGTTTATAAAAACATTTAGAGGAAACTTAATTAAATAAAATCCAACTGGGAACTAAACCCCTCTGGAAATATCTTCAAAAAGGCAAAAGATGACTCCTATTTTGTTGTCTCCATTTGGGTAGTGGCCTTGTGATCATGCGTGTGTACTTGTCTGATGGCAAGTTTCTTGACTAATTTCAATATAAAAACCTTGCTTTTGTTTGAGTCTGGTCACCAGTGAAACAAGAGAAAGCCTTCACTGGCTATGCACTGGCCCAGCTTCCGCTAGTAGGAAACACGAGAAAGCAATGAAGCTAAAAACAGGATGAGAGCCAAAAATCACAGTGTGTCTCCTAGGGTGAAGGGCTAATTTAATGCTGCTCTTTCACAGCACTCACAAGTAAACAGTTGTCATTCATGCTTTAATTAATCAGATTAATGTAAGCACTAGTTGGATGGAATAAATGTTCATCTTTTCCATTCTTGTGTGTTATGATTTGCTTATTGGTAACTCAGCTCCATTTCAGATAGCTTAGAGGAATAATTCTGCTTATTCAAGCATGCTGACAGAGCTGGTTCCAACATAAAATATCTCTGCATCTCAGAGTATGGCTCAAAGGTATCTGCAGAGAAAATACCATTTCTATTAAATCAGGCAGGAACATTTGTCCCAAAGAGATGAAGCAAAAAAAAAGGCAATCTCTTATGAGGCCCAGACTGAACATTCTATGAGACTGTTTATTTCTTTATGACATGCTATTCCTTTTCTATTCTTCAACTTTAATTTTAAGCTCAGGATACATGTGCAAGATGTACAGGTTTGTTACATAGGTAAATGTGTGCCATGATGGTTTTGCTGCACAGATTATCCCATCACCTAGGTATTAAGTCCACCATCTATTAGCTATTCTCCCTGATCCTCTCCCTTCCCTCATCCCACCCCCCTCCAACAGGCTCCAGTGTGTGTTGTTCCCCACAAAGTGTCCATGTGTTCTCATAATTCAGCTCCTATCAATAACAGCCAGCTATCCTTTATGGCAAAACATCTCTACCTTTTCTCCATCGTCTCCTAAGGGTTGGCTTAAAAGTCACCACTTTCTGATCCTGTCCTTGACAGCCTCAGCCCACATTAACTTTCTTCTCTAAGAAATGCTGGGTGTTTTTTTCATTATTCTGACACTTAAATAATAGAATAATGCTTTGATGGGTGCTTGGCCTAGGAAAGAGTGTAGGTTTAGAGCAAGAGAATCCTTGGGTGAAATTCTTGTTAAAATATTTACTAGCTCTGTGACCTTAGGCACTTCACTCAACCTTTCTAGTACCAGTTAATGCCTTTGTGATACTCATCTGTAACTACCTTGTAAGGCTTTGAAATTAAGTTAAAAAAATGTGGAGTGCCTAGAACAGATCAGACATTCCATAGAGGTTATTAGATTATCTGTACAGATGATATTATAAATGATGATAAAGAAGATTTATTCATGTTTATTACATTTTTGGCTACAGAAAGAAATACATTTTTAAGTATAATTGGGATTCAAAATCTATTTAATAAGATCACTTCCCTCATTTCAATTCATCAGCCCTCTTCCTATCATTTACTTCTTAAAGAACAAAGCAAAAAAGTTATTTCTAAGGACTCAGTCTCATAGTTTGTGAGAAAGTGAGAAATTGCCTTTCAGGTTATTTTCATTTTAAACCTTTAACTCTCTACAAAACAATGCCTTCCTTGGAAAGGGAAGTTTACCACCACACAAAGAACAATATATATATGGGCGTATATAAATGAGATTACACACAAACACCCACATACACTTACATACATATATACTAAAACACACACACACACACACTGTGTTTATAAATATATATTCCCCAATCCCAGTGAAAACTAATGAGGTCCTAAGCCAGGCACAGTGGCTCACATCTGTAATCCCATCACTTTGGGAGGCTGAGGTGGGTATACTATCTGAGATCAGGAGTTCAAGACCAGCCTGGCAAACATGGTGAAACCTGTCTGCACTAAAAATACAAAAAGTATCCAGGCATGGTGGTGCATGCCTATAATACCAGCTACTCAGCAGGCTGAGGCAGGAGAGTCACTTGAACCACGGAGGCGAAGTTTGCAGTGAGCTGAGGTCACGCCATCACACTCCAGCCTGGGCGACATAGTGAGACTCCGTCTCAAAAAAAAAAAAAAAAGAAGAAGAAGAAGAAACTAACAAGGTCCTAAACTAAGACAGAGGTCACAAAATGGAAAGAAGAGTAGGTATGCTGATATGGTTTGGATCTGTGTTCCCACCCAAATCTGGTGTCAAATTATAATCCCCAATGTTGGAGGTGGGTCCTAGTGAGAGGTGATTTGATCATGGGAGCAGTTTCTACTGGTTTATCACCGTCCCTTTGGTGCTGTCCTTGTGATAGAGTTATCACAAGGTCTGGTTGTTTAAAAGTATGTGGCACCTCCCCCATCTCTCTTCCTCACCCTCTGGCCATGTTATGAAGATGCTAGCTCTGGCTTTGCCTTCTGCTGTGATTGTAAGCTCCCCAAGGCCTCCCCAGAAGCAGTTGCTGCCATGCTTCCTGTACCGCCTGTAAGACTGTGAGCCAGTTAAACCTCTTTTTTAAAGAAAAATAGATTACCCAGTCTTAGATCTTTCTTTCTGGCATTGTGAAAATGAACTAATACACATGCTATGTGCCATACACTGAATATTTTTGTCTCCTCAAAATTCACATGTTGAAATCTTAATCTCAAAGGTGGTGGTATTAGGAGGTAGGGCCTTTGGTAGATGGTTAGGTCATGAGGGTGAAGCCCTCACAAATGGGATTAGCACCTTTATAAAAGAAACCCAGCAATTCTACTTCTAGGTATATACTCAAGAGAAATAAAAACATACATTCATACAAAAACTTGTACAAGAATGCTATTAGTAGGATTATTCATAATCCCCCAAAAGTGAAGACAACCTAAGTGACCATCAGCTGATGAATGGATAAATAAAATTTGATACAGCTATATAATGAAATACTATTTGACAAAATGAATGAAATTCTGATACATCCTATATTATGGTTGAACCTCAAAGTTTATTATGCCAAGGGAAAGAAGCTAGTCACAAAAGACCACATTGTATATAATTCCGTTTATATGAAACATTTAGAATAGGCAAGTTGATAAAGACAGAAAGTGGATTAGTGCCTTCCTAGGGCTGGGAATGCAGGGATGGAAAGTTGGGGGGAAATGGAAAGTGATTGCTAATGAATATGGAGTTTTCTTGTTGGGGGTGATAAAATGTACTAAAATTGATTGTGGCAATAGTTGCATGAATCTGTGACTATACTAAAAATTACTGCATCATACACTTTAGATGAGTGAACTTTATAGTATGCAAGTTGTCTTAATGTAAGTTGTTAAAAATCAAACTGAATGTGTCGGGGAAGGAACATATATGATGGATAAGTTTACTCTGACTCTCAGTTTCTGACTTGGATGATGAGAGACTAGAAACAAAGGACCACAGAAGTAGGAGAAAAGTCATTAAGATGAATGTTGTCATCAAAGTCATCAGGGAGTGGAATTACATAGAATTAGGGGCCAAGATTACAAAATAAAACAGAAATAACAACTCACATAAGGACAGGAACATGTTCTTGTATTTGGCAGTTTTAGGACATTGGTGAACCCAGGGAAATTGGTTTCTGAGGAATAGTAGGGGTGCAGTCAAGTTGCAGTAGTCAGGATTAAACAGGAGATTCGTCACTCCTTTTGTTATTTCTGGCAATTTGGCTAAGAGTGTACATGCACAGGTAGAACACGATCTTTAGACTATCTTTAACATTCTTTCCTTCTTACCCAAATTTATTACTTTTGCTCCTCCTTTTATGTTACATTGTTCCCAGATGTGAAGAGGCTTTTCTTCCTGTATCCTTCCCCAATTAATACTCACCATTTTCAGCTTAGAACTGAATCATAAATCCTGGCTTCAAGAATTCTAAGGTACATGCCTCTCAAGTCTGGCTCTGGGAATGAGTAGATATTCTGCTTAAGAAACCCTCAGGTAGAGGAAACTGCTGCATAGGATGGGGAAATCATTGCAGCCTCACTTTAACCCAATCTACATAATAATGTGATGGGTTGAGGAATAGGGGAGTTTATTTCATGATAAACTTGACCTAAAAATATCTCAGTATGCTGGAAAAAAGAATCAAATCTTTAAAAAAGAAAATAAAACCGAATGGTTAGTAGAGTTAAATATTTCTCTTTCCTTGGATATAAAAATCTAATATTAAATTTAGTATGAAGTTGATAGGGTTCAATGGAACTGTATCTTAAAAAGAAAAATGTAGTTAGGACTGCTCGGACAGAGTAAGACTCAAACTGAAATATTTTAAAAGCCATTCTGTTTGACTCTCTCTATATCACTTTGAAATTTCAACAAAGTAAGATTAGTTTAGCTAATAAAATAGAAAGCACTTAGGGAACATTTCAGATGAAAAAATAAATGGGAAATCACCCTAAAATCGATAGTTCTACATATAGATAAGTTTTTTGTTTGTTTGTTTTTAATCAGAGGTGTAGCAAGATATAGAAAGACATTGGCTAATACTAAGAGCATCTGTGATAGAGCTTTTGGTAAAGACGTATCTGAATTTGGGTCATGGAGAGGGGCCTTCCACTTACTTGTGTGTTTAGCTTCCACAAACATATTCACTACAAGACATAATTCTTCAAGAAACTATTTCCAGGGAATGTCATTTTAGTAGCTTTTAGATGTCACCACAAGACAACCTCCCTTCACTTCCCTTCTTCTGTGATTGACCAGTGGGAACAAAAATCTATAGTGGACACTTGCTGTACTTGAAACCCTGTACACACACCCCTCATCTCCTTATGCCTGCACCACAGTTTTTTTTCGCTATAAAATGTTCTTTGTCAAGCATCCAGTACCTATTGCCCAGGTGATGCTGACACTTCCTTCAGCTTCTGGCACAAATGTGTAACGTAGTTAGACTTGGTTAAGACGCTACAATCCTTTGGTCACCAAGCATGGTTCAAGACCAGACGTGAGTCCCAATCAAAGCCAATGGATTGGAATATCAGAGCTTGGAAACTTTAAAGAAAGGCAAACTCCGTTTTCAATTGAACTAGAACTGTAAGGATGTAAACATGGAGCTCCTGGAGGCCACTGTGGCACAAAACAGGAGAGCGTATCTATGACTAAAGCCAATAGTGAGGAAAGGAAAGGAGTAAGGAAAGAAAAGCCTCTAAATTCTTCACATCTGGGTACAATATGAAGCTGGAAGAGACGATAGGTCCAAATGATTTCATTTGATTCCCTGGGTGCAGACCTGTCTGAAGCCATACTACCCTCTGGACTTTCAAGTATCATGAACCAATAATCTCTCTCTTTGCTCAAGTCAGTTGTAGATAGGTATTCTGCCACTGGAAGCCACATAATTCTTATTGACTTTTACATCACTGTTTCTAAAATGTCTGCTTTTTGGCAGGCGAAAGAGAACTGAGCAGTCGTTTTCCCAGCCAACTAAAGTCCCTACATTAAAATAAATAAATCATAACTTGAGGCTGGCTTAACAAACATCATTTCTTTCCAAATGTTATTGATTATTAATGTGATCAATCTAACTCTGTGTTAAACACATAAATGGAATAGTACTATGTTTTTAAAAACATTTTAATTTGCAAGTGCTCAGGGAAACTGTCTGATATATGATAGCTCTCAGAAAGCAGTTTTACTTCTGGCACTTGAAAGTCTTATGTTCAATTACAAATATGGCTTATTAAATAGCAGTCTCATTTTATTTGCTCTTACCCATATTGGACTTTGCTTTTGCTAATATTTAGGACACACCCTGTGAATTAAGCTCTTTGAAAAATGCCTTTAATCTTTCCTGCAATTGACATTCATATTTAAAATGGTGTAAAGATGTGTTATGAAAATGCAATGCCCACAACTTGTGAAAGAGATGTGGGATACAAGCTTGCCTTGGCACCTCATTTATTTCCTTCAGGTTTATAATCTATGGAATGGAGTCTGTCAGTATTTTCTTCTTGAACAGTTAACTTGCTATTGTGCAGTGACACATAGAATTGTAGGACTTAAGTTTCCACAGGTTATTTAAATACTCCTTTCTATATTTATGTGTGTGTGTGTGTGTATATATATATATATATATATAAGCTATTATTGTTCACTTTCAATATATAATTCTATCTACTTTTTTGTACACATTAACCATCTCTACTTCCCATCCCCCCCTTATCCTTCTCAGCTCTGGTAGTTTAAATACTCCTTTCTATATTTATGTGTGTGTGTGTGTGTATATATATATATATATATATAAGCTATTATTGTTCACTTTCAATATATAAATACACATATTTTTGTGTATATATGTATTAAATATATAGCCAAAATTGTCTATAGTCTGAATCATTAATCCTTCTCCATGTAACCAATCCATTATAATCAGGATAGACTTACCTTTCTACTAGAACTTTTCTATCTAGATCACTGGGGTGATCAAGAATTTGCTTGTGTGGTTTAGTTATGTCAGCCTCTGGAGGTCTGGCAGTGGTCCTTAGGAGGTGAGAACTCTGGTTTATGATTATGGCTGTTACTTGCTCACCAAGTTGTCTACTTGTTGCTTAAGAATTTACTAGTCAGGTAAAAACAATTAATAAACTAATTTAAGAAATATAAACTGCTTCCTTAATCTTCATTTGTTTTTTTGAAATGACTGCTGAGTGTTCTAAGTTTGAAAAATTGTAGAATAGGGTTTTTTTTTAATGTAATCAAGATCATACACCAGTTTATTTCAAAATTGTTGTCCTGATTTGTTCTAAAAAGCTTTAAGGAAGCTCAGACATTAAGCAAAAGCCTTGCCTCCCAGTCCATTCCTGGTTCCATGCCAGTGTGCTGAGCTGATGATGCAGACCCGCCTCCTGTCACCCCCACCATCTTAGAATGCAGGCAAGAAGACTCTATGCCCAGCACAAATGACTAGTGGTCATTTGTGAAGCCTCTTGCTAATTGCCACACTCCCTTCTTCAGTCAGCCTTCAGGTAGATGGTCATTCCTCTGCTGACTAAGCCCTCCAGTGCCCCCCAAGCAGCCTTTTCATCATGGGAAGTCTTTTAGTGAAAGGCGGGACTGGTCAACCCTAAGGAAGAGTTGTGTAGAATAAATTTCTAATTAGCAAAGAGGAATGTTCATGCCGCTCACTCTTAAAAAAAAGAAAACACACACACACACAGTAAGCTGCATTATTGACAGCTATCATCACTTATATCATGCTGCCTGTCAGTGACAATTTAAACAATGCTTGCTTAATTAATCTACAAATAAGCAATGAAGAACCAATGAAGGAGTATGAAAAGTCCAAATCTTAAATTTTTTGAAAGTGTAAGAGACTAAATTATCACATTAGATGTTAAACCTAAGTGTTTTTCTGTGTACATAAGAGGTAGAGATAATACAATAGAAAGAAAATGTTATACAAATGTGAGTAAAAATACATGTTTGAAAAATATATGCTTGTAAAGAAATGCTACAATATTTTTGTAGTAATTTCCTGTTTAAAAAGATATTGTCATTGTATTATCTTGCAAACAATCCTATAAAATAGAACCAGAAATATTACATTTAAAGATGAGAACACAAGTGATTTGCCTAGTATCACATAGCTTTTTAGTATCAGAAAACAGAAACTGGACCCCTTATACAAAAATAACTTCAAGATGGATTAAAGACTTAAATGTAAAACCTAAAACCTTAAAAACCCTAGAAGAAAACCTAGGCAATATCATTCAGGACATAGGCATGGGGAAAGACTTCATAACTAAAACGCCAAAAGCAATTACAACAAAACCAAAATTGACAAATGGGATTTAACTAAACTAAAGAACTTCTGTTCAGCAAAAGAAATCATCAGAGTATACAGGCAACCTACAGAATGGGAGAAAATTTTTGCTATCTATCTAAATGACGAAGGTCTAATATCCAGAATCTACAAGGAACTTAAACAAATTTACAAGAAAAAAACAACCCCATCAAAAAGTGGGTGAAGGATACGAACAGACACTTCTCAAAAGAAGTCTTTTATGTGGTCAACAAACATATGAAAAAAGCTCATCATCACTGGTCATTAGAGAAATTCAAATTAAAACCACAATGAGATACCATCTCATGCCATTTAGAATGGTCATCATTAAAAAGTCTGGAAACAACAGATGCTGGAGAGGATGTAGAGAAATACGAACGCTTTTACACTGTTGGTGGGAGTGTAAATCAGTTCAACCATTGTGAAAGACAGTGTGGTGATTTCTCAAGGATCTAGAACCAGAAATACCATTTGACCCAGCAATCCCATTACTGAATATATACCCAAAGGATTATTTATCATTCTACTCTAAAGACACATGTACACGTATGTTTATTGCAGCACTATTTACAATAGCAAAGACTTGGAATCAACCCAAATGCCCATCAGTGATAGACTGGATAAAGAAAATATGATACATATGAAACACAGAATGCTACACAGCCATAAAAAAGAATGAATTGTGTCCTTTGCAAGGACATGGATGAACCTGGAAACCACCATCCTCAGCAAACTAACACAGAAACAGAAAACCAAACACCACATGTCCTCACTCATAAGTGGGAGCTGAACAATGAGAACACATGGACACAGAGAGGGGGAACATCACACACCAGGGCCTGTCAGGGAGTGTGGGGAAAGTGGAGGGAGAACATTAGGACAAATGCATACAGGGCTTAAAACCTAGATGATGAGCTGATAGGTGCAACAAACCGCCAATGCACATGTATACCTATGTAACAAACCTGTGCATTCAGCACATGTATCCCATGCAAAAAATAAAACAGCAGGCTTTGAGAGAATAGCTTAGTAATTTTGAGTGAATAGATTTTAATTTTTAAATATCTAAGAAAAATGTTTAACAGTAAAGACCCACATGGGTCTACAATTATCTTAAAATTAAAACACAAATGTAATTAAAAGGTCCAGCAACCATGCTCACTTTTTGTAAGAGCTCTCCAATTTCCTACAGGTAACTACCTCTCATCTTCTCTCAGACAACCTGATTTGGGTGGGCTGACTTGATTGCCTACTCTAAAGATGGTGATGTGACCCAGGTTTGGTTATTTGGAGGCTCACATTGTCCTGGCCCCTGGGATTAGCCCAGGTTGGACACCAGACCCAGTCAGAAGCTATTAGAGGTTTTACTGGGATTTCTGATGAAGCATTTGTTAATAAAATATATTCATTCTCACTGTTCTCACATTCTTACTGCTGAATGTCAGTCAGGACTTGCAGGAGTATATCATGTGCCAATAACCTCTCTAACAAGGAAGGAAGCATAGAAGAAAACTGAGCCAAAGGTGAGAGGAACAGATTCCAGACGCCATCATTTGAAGACTTGGGCCCAGATGTGCCCAAATTACTTCTAGCTCCTACAATTTTTAGCTCCATGAGACTTTTATTTCCCCTTTGTCTTTAATCCTTTTGAACTGAAGTTCTGTCACTTACAATCTAAAGAGCTATAAAATTCACATGGTGTCACTCTAGCCATATGGTTTTCTTTAAATTAGTTTTCTAGTATTACCGATTAATGCACTTCACATAAATCATTCTGTGTAAAGACATTGACTTCAGAACATCTACATGTCTTAAAGCCTTATATCCCATTTTTGAAGCTGTATCTATTTCACATCAAGAGAAGAAATAATTTTTCTTTGAAGAGCCGTTGCAGGCAGGTATTCTATAGCACCTGTGCATACCTCAGGCTTCAGATAAGCAGCCACGTTAAAACTGCCACGTTGTTTCTGTTGTCAGTCCCCTTCTCTAGACTGTGAGCTTGTTGCGATCAGGGGCTGTATTTTATTCTCACTTATATCCCATCATCCTAAAGAATGCATGGAACACCCTGAGCTTTCAATAAATACTTGTTAACGAAGTGAACAACCTGAGCTTTAATATTTTTTACACATCACAGTTATAGTCTCAAATTTTTCCTTGAAGTTTGAAGACGAGTTTCCCTGTCTCAATTTCCCTGATTACATTGATTTTATGTGATTTTTTTCACAAAAAACACATCCAGCATATCTCTTTGATCTGTCATAATAATTAGATAGCATAGGTGAATGACAAATTCTTACCTGGAAGTTTCCGCCCCTAAGAAATAGAGCTAATCAGGCCATACACATTTATTTATGTTTACAAATCTACCCAGGTCAAGTGACCTGAAACCTTCCTTTAACAATGGCTGCTTCCTCTGCTGTGTTCTTAAAACTGAATAAATAAATAAATAGGGGGATAGATGGAATAAATTAGTAGAATCTACCGGAAGGCTGGGAAACTGACACTCTTGAAACAGTGAGAATAAATCAACAACTAATATTTATCCAAGTACTTGCAATTGTCCAGCCCATGCAGAGCACCTGCCTTGGTGTTAACCAGCGTTTAACTACTATGTAAGCGGGCTGCCAGGCCCTCCTTAATGCCAGGAATTATTTTGGAATCTAAAGTCTGTGTTTGCATTAACTGTCCTTCTATCTGGCTCCCTCCCACGCCTCCCATAGCCCATGCCCGCCCACACCCTCGATGAGACTGCCTGTTGTCGAAGTAAACCACTGTGTTAAGTCCATTTATTTCCTGCACAACTGCCCACCCTCATCTCACCTGCTCCACTTGAGACTGAACAATTAGGTCCAGGTGTGCAGTGACACAGAGCAATGGGGACCAAAGCCAGGGCCACCTGTCTTGCTGGCCGATAGAGGGAAAGATATTTCTGGAGACTAAACGTTGCCAGTTTGGGGCAAATTATATCTCCAGCTAGAGAAACATTTTATAAGGAAGGTAAAGGTGCTATTTTTTTTTTTTTTTTTGCCCAGAGAGAGATTAAAAAAAAAAAACAACTTATATTGCTAATCTATTGCAAGAAAAACAAATATACAGTTGTCCTCCAAAAGAGGTTAAAAAATACTTAGTGTTATTTATAAGGGGAGAGAAAAGAATTGTTTGAATCTGTCCATACAGTTGAGCAGGTCTATAATAGTTTATGGTTTTTCTCCACAGAAACAAACTTTGTATGTTTAAAGTTACTTCTAAGTCTTTCTGTTCTCCAGGCTTAAAACATGATAACACAATTAACATTTCCCTTTGGGATTTCTATCCCCTTAACAATTGTGTTATTGCTACCCTTTTATTTGGGTCGATTTTGAGAATCGTTACTCATAAACTCTGCCTACTCTTTTAAAAAGTCATTATTTGTCTCAAAACTCAGCAATTAAAAATTTATAGTATGAGTACTCCTGCTGACAGTGGCTCTTAATTTTACCCCTTTTTTTTTCAGTTGCTTAATTAGGTCTCAGGTTAGAAATGCTACAACATTAGAAAATGCACTAGTTTTGTTATCAAAGAAACAATTCTTTCAGATATATTTGTTTGTAATTTATTTTATTATCTTTCCCATTTGTTTACACAATCGTTTACTACGTAAACGATTGTGTACCAGAGAATACATTGGAAAATTTCAAGATATAAGGACAAGTAAAATATTAAAACTTTCATAAAGTTTATAATCTATTAGATGATCTAAAATATTTAACAATTACAATACACCTCTACAGATAATAAATGACAAAACAGAGCAACAAAAGAATGTGGTTGGATTTAGAGTAGGGAAAAATAGCTCTTAGAAGTATGGGAAACAGGTAACATATGCAATGGATTATATAATTTATAATATTTTATTACATATTGTATTGTGAAAAACAAGCATATTCAAAAGCAGAAAGAATGGTATACTGGATTTATCCCCATATGCACCCATTACCAAAATTTTATCAAACTTGATTCATCTATTTGTTTTTCTCTTTCTGAATTATTTTAAAACAAAAAAACAGATTTTTATAACATTGTATCCTTATGTTATACAGGATACATTTTGAAAATATACCCTCATTTTTAACATAACACAATGCCATTATTACTCACAGCAAAATAAATATAATTCGTTGTTTTTATTTAACAACTAATCCATGTTCAAAATTCCTCTCTTACCTAAAATATATCTTTTTGTAGTTGGTTTGTTAGAATTGGATAGTGGCTATTTTGCGGAAAGTCATGAATATTAAGTTCAGGAGTTCAATACTGATTTTATTGACTACAGCAGGAGACTGGGGCTTCTTAAAGATTTTGTTTAGGAGAATGGGATGTTGAAAATGATGTTCTAGGAAGCAGGCTTGACAACAGTGGGGAATCATTAGGTCAGAAAATGATTGTAGTATCTCTAGTGAGAGGTCATAAAGACTTTATTCTGGTGTTAGCAGTACTATGGTGCTGATTAGAGACTTCGTTGGATCACCAATTGATCAGATAAGAAGCATGAGAAAGCAGGAGGAAATGAAGACATCTCTCAGTTTTCCATAGTTGTATAATTAGAGTCCTGTAGTTAAATTAGAAACATACGACCATAAAAATATAATGACTAAATATTTGTTGGGCACTGTGACTGGCACTGGTAAATGCCTCACACGGATTTTTTTTTTCATTTAATACTCACAACTCTATAAGGTAAGAATTGGTGGTGTCTTTATTTTAAAGATGCAGAAATTAAGGTTTTGAGCAGTCAAGTAACTTGACCAAGATCATATAGCTGGTGAATTTGGAATAGGAATGTCAGTGGTTACTGAGGTTTCATACTTAGAGAAAGATATCTGATGGAAGAACTGGTTGGAGAAAAATTGATGAGTTACTCTATTTCATAGCATCAAGCCTTTAGTGAATGAAAAATTTCTCTCAGGTACTGTGAACATGAAAAAGACACATAACAAGATCACACTAGATATAAAAACTTCCAATGTCCTTCTTAAGGTAAAACCCAAAGTATAAAAGGGTAAATAAATCAATAAAAGTAGTTTGTGTTAAGTTCATGGTGAAAAAATTCCGTTGGCTCTCAGACATGTTATTGATCAGAAGTGCTTAGTTCTAGGTAATGGAGGTAACAGAGGATGTCAAACTTGATCTGCACCTTGCAAAAAGAGTTAAGGCTGGGCAAAGTCAATGGTGTAAAGGCACAGAGGCAGAAATGAGCAATGGACCATGGATGATCATGGTTCAGTGAGCAAACCAAAGTGGCTGGTGGGAGTAGAGAATAAAACCATGCCTGAGTAATGGAATGCATTTAATACTTATTATTGAGAATAAGACAGGGTTGTGTTTTTATTATTTGTCAAGCATGATGACCAGTTCAGCTTAAGATTATGTTGAATTGGTGGTGGTGGCATGACAGCCAGATAGATGCTTATTATTTGAAGACCCACTACTGACAATCAGAAGATTAAATTTAAGGCTGGAAAGATATTCAGGAATCATATATTAAAAGTCATCCCTGAAGACACAAGACTAAACAGAGTGCTGCTGGAGCAAACTGCCAAGGTTAGCCAAGAGCTTCTTTCCTCTCTCTTGCCCTTCCTCTCTTCCTACCTCTTCCTTTCTTCCTACTTTCCTTCCTTCCCTTATTTTGTTTTCTTTTTAATAATGCCTCATAGTCAGAGGCATTTATGCTGTAATTAAAGATTGAAATAATGACTGAAGGTTGAAAGGAGATACAATAATATAAAATAACAGAAAGGACAAATTTTGAGCAGAAATTGAAGGAAATCGAATCTGGAACAATGGTAGGGAGGACAGAAATGGAAAAAAATTATTTCTTCTTCTCTGATGCAAGCTCTTCACCTGGGATCTCTTTTTTAAGCTACCAATTGGTCTAAATGTCACTGGTCATTTCTATTCGGATGTCCCAAAAGTAGTTTAAACACAGAAATCCCTGAACTAAATGACTCATCTTCAAAGACACAAACCTCGTCTAGCTAATGTTTACTTATCTTCATGAGGGGCATAGAGAGATACTACTTTCTTCAAGTCAAAAGCCTGAGGGTCACCGCTATTCCTTCTCTCTCACTGTTCTATCCAGTCTCAAAATCAGGTTTAATGTTACCTCCTCAATATTGTGATAGAATTTGAATTTTCACTCTTTTAAGATGAAAATATACTTAGTTTGAAAACAACTATTACGTTCTATTCTTTGGTATACTTGCAGAATAGAAGACAAATAATTTTCCCAAGCTCTTGTGAGGGTTTGAAGATACAGATATCCATGCCAATGATGAAAGGGATATAGTTTTTTAGTTGCGATAGATTTAAAGTATGGATTTAATGAACTCTCAAAGTCTATTTTAAAAAACGGATTTTGGGGGTAGAAGCTGTGTGTCTTGAAGAAGTGATAGGAGGCAGGAACGGATGCTCCAATTCAGAAAAGTCTTCCAAATAATGAAAAAAGAAATAGGCCTGTAGGACCCTGAGTAGCAGAGAGCCTGTTTCCTGAAAGATCTCTGGAGAGATAATACTATCTCATCAAAGGATGGCTTCCTGATTTGTGTAAGTAGAGGGATTTAGTCACCAGTTTTCAACTTCATGGGGAATCACAGCATATCTTATACTGATTTATGAGAGAGGTAAACACATCAATGAAAAACTGAAAAGTAAATTGTTTGGACAGAAGACTAACGTCATTAGGTAAGACTTGGGAAACTTAATCACTGGTGATGGGAAAGGGGGTCATAAGTTCTAAAATTAATAATTTGGATTTCTTGCCACTTCATTTTAATGGACATCAAAATATAAATAAAATATGTTTGTAGAATATAAGGAAATGTAGCATCTACTATATGCCTAGGTTGTGGACTCTGAACTAGGCTTACTACATACACATGGTCACAGGCTTAAAGTGTTACCGTATGAATAAGGCCTTCCGTGTGATCAACTAACTTAAATCTCAATCCACCACTCCATCAAACATTCTCATCTCTTCAACTAGATTTTAATTTTTACTTACTTACTTAACATTAATCACGTTGTGACATTTAGTATCATTTACTAATTCATTAATATTATTGTTTATTGTCCACATTTGCGCCACTCCCAAAGCATATGCTTCACGAAGGCAGAGATCTTTGTTTTGTTCACTGATATATTCCAAGCACCAAGAACAGTTGCTGGCAAAGAGTAGATGTTCAATAATATTTGTTAAATAAATGAATCCTTGTAACCTATGCAAATATATGACAAAAGATTGAGCCCCTCACCTCTACCTTTATGCCTGGGCCCTACACAAGACTCTGGAACTTCAATAATTGAGTGGAGGTGTCCTATAGTAATTACTGAAGTTGAAGTTACTGTTGATCTATTATTTTTCACACACATAGATACAGATTAAAATTCATATCTGCAACATAAACTATAATATCTTCTAAATCCATATACTTGTATCCATTTCCACTTACATTAGCTTTTGCATAAGATCATTTTCTCCCAGGTTTATGACAGTAACATTCCATCTTTCTCCATACTTTTCCTCTTAGCCACTTCCTAATACATGAAGTTTTTAAATAATGTAGTTCTTTGCTTCTTTTCTAGCTTTTTCTTCATTAGCACCTCCCAGTTCCCCTGATTTCCCCATGTTCATACTCATCTTAACAGTCCCTCTTTTTGTTCAGAGTTTATGGGAAAGTTGCATTCGTCAATTTACCTTGTAAACTTAAAAGACGAGTAGTTATTTTCTGAAATATGGACTATAATAATTTCCATTATGATTGCTCTGATGTTTTAAAACCCTTGATTTTCTCCACTAATAAAGTGAACTTACAAACTGTGAGGGATTTTTTTCAGTTGAAATTATCTTTTAAAATTGATAAACTAAATAAAAATGTATTATACATAAAATAAAGCTTTTCAAAATACTACATCCTTTAGATTTAGAAGATGTGGTCTAAGCATGATTTCCTATTTTATTGTTTTAGTATTAAAGAATGCTAAACAACCAGTACAAATATAACATAAGCTGGAAGTATGATACAAGTAAATATTTTCCAAAATAAAATAGAGAGCATATTAAATTAAAATTTTAATTCTTTTCATATTGGCCTGATCATATACAGATTTGGACATAGTTGGCTACTCACATGTACCAAATTTTAGAAGATAGAATGAGAAATTATATAAGGGAAATGCCTGCATGCTTGCTTATAATTAGCAAAATGTGTTATGAACTCATGAAATAAACAATACATTTTTCCCTTTAGCTTAGATGATTTGACAGTGTCACAGTAACAAAGTGTGTATAGGAAAAAAAAGCCTGTTGCTTAGTCACAAAGTCCTAGAGTAGACAGTGTGTGTGCATATGGGTAAACAGATTATCAAGCCATCATTCCTGAGAGAAGCAGAGATGTGTATCTCCCAGTACCTGCCCTTATCTGCTTCACACCTGTCTTTTCTAATGAAACCCCATGGTAAATAATGGGCATTTACAAGCACCCAAGAATATTCAGTCATTTTAATGGGTGAATCATTTTCACCTCCTCCATTAATGATGTGTATAGCAGTATGACAGGGAGTATAGTTAAGATGATACTCTACACTTGAAAAGATCAGGACAAGCTATCAAATGTATTACCCTAATTGCATCTTCAAGAATAAATAGTAGTTTTCCAGGTGTTGGAGGGAAATGGGGGTGAGAATGGCAATAAAGGAATTTCAAACCAAAGGAATAGAAACTAAAAAGGCATAGTGACCCAACACTTTTGAAAAATTGCTATTATATAGCTGTGCAACTACAGCAGAGAAGGTAATCTGTACTGGAAGCCATTTGGAAAGTATGTTTTACTCTATTGTTCTTTTATAATACAGGTTAAAATTTTTTGATATTGCTGAATCAAGCACACCTTCTAAATAATATTTGACAGTTATTATATCTGAAATGAGCCCTTGATATAAAACCATATTGTCTAGTGCATATATTTCAAACTGGCAATTATCCTGGTCTTTTCGCCAATTTTTTTTCTTTTTTTTGAGACGAAGTCTCGCTCTGTCGCCCAGACTGGAGTGCAGTGGCCGGATCTCAGCTCACTGCAAGCTCCGCCTCCCGGGTTTACGCCATTCTCCTGCCTCAGCCTCCTGAGTAGCTGGGACTACAGGCGCCACCTCGCCCGGCTAGTTTTTTTTTATTTTCGGTAGAGACGGGGTTTCACTGTGTTAGCCAGGATGGTCTCGATCTCCTGACCTCGTGATCCACCCGTCTCGGCCTCCCAAAGTGCTGGGATTACAGGCTTGAGTCACTGCACCCAGCCATTTCGCCAATTTTTAACCATCATGTAATTTTCACATTTCTGTACCAATTTTTCTCCTCTGAAAAATGTGAAAATTATCTACTCTTCTCAACTTGTATAGATATTTTAAAGAAAGAAGATGTAATAAAGGTAAAAGTGTTTTATTATCTTTTATCAAGTCATTATTTCATTGCATAATTTATGGCATAATATATTAGGCAGTGGGCAAAAGTGAGTTAGTCTCAGTATGTACAATCAGGAGATACAAATCTAAACTAGACTATAGAGGTGTGAAATTGTAGATGACATGTAAATTTTGTTTATTTAACATACATGCAAACACAGTGGTAGTTAACTTTGTTACTAAGATGACTGAAGACAGAAGCATAGAAGCTGAGTATCAGCTTGAATAGGCTTCTGACATAAGAGGAATTCCAGGACAGACTCAGTTTAAAACAATGATGAATGCCATCCTAGACACAACTTAAAAAGAGAATAACTTAGAGGCAAATAAGTACAAATAGTATGAAGGTACATCTTTACCCTACTTTTAATGCCTTAAATTTATTTTTTGAAAATTACACTAATAATGCGCTTATTACACTAATAAGCATACAACGTTCAAACAGAACAGATACATACAGATCAAATCCTGGAAATTCCACCTTTCATTACTTTTACCTTCCTCAGAGGTGACAACTGTCAAAAAAACTCACGTGTTATTTTCAAATTTGAAATACAATCCAAATGCAAAAAAAGTGCATAAATGTTTGGCTCAATTAATTATCATGAAGTGAATTCCTATATAACTATTACCCAGATTTAGAAATAGTATCTTACCCAGAATAACCCTTACCTCAACCAATCTTGCCAAAAGCTCTATCTATCTCAAGAGAAACCAATGTTCTTACTTTCAATATTAGAGTTTATTTAACCTGTTTTTATTTTTATCTTTTAAGAGTCTGGCTTTGTTGACCAGGCTACAGTGAACTGGCATGATCATGGCTCACTGTGGCCTGGAACTCCCTGGCTCAAGTGATTCTCCCATCTCTGCCTCCTGAGTAGCTGGGATCACAGGTGCACACCACCATACCCAGCTAATTTTTCTTTCTTTCTTTCTTTTTTTTTTTTTTGTAGAAACAGGGTCTTGCCATCTTTTGCAGGCTGGTCTTGAACTCCTGGAGGTTCAAGTGATCCCTCCGCTTCAGCCTTCAAAAATGTTGAAATTATAGGTTTGAGCCACCATGCCCAGTCCTGTTTTAAAATTTAATAATGTTTTGTTTACATACCTTCTTTGTCCTCAGCCTTAGATTTGTGAAATCCAACATACTTCAGTGGGTAGCTGCAGTTCTTTCATTTTCATGTTAGTATGATACTATAGATTAAGAATACACCACAATTCCTATATCCATTCTCCTGTTCATAATATTTCTGCTCTTTCTTGTTCGACCTGTTTTCAATAATGCTGCTACAGACATTCTTGTACACACACACATTTCTGTCCGGTATACGCCTAAGAGTAGCACTTGCTGGCTCACAGAGTACACTCATGTTCAGTTGATAATGCCAAACCATTTTTGTAAGTGGTTATACTAGTTTACATTCCTATCTGAAGTCTCCGGCAGCTTCTGTAGCTCTAGATTCTCACAAACAATATGACAAGCCTTTTCTAAGTTGTAGCCATTCTGGTGGGTGTGGAGTGGTACTTCATTAGTCCAGCAGAACAGTAGTGTTCCTCCAACCACTGTTTGGGAAATAACAGTCTAGGAAATAAGAAAATTGAGCCAGAGTCTGGGAATCTTTTGGTAAATCTATAGATGCTACAAAAAGTATTATTTGGCTATGAAGCTTATACAATCAAATAGAAACCAGCATTATAGCTCCTGCCCACAAAGGCTCTGAAGACCTTGAGTAATCAGAACTGTAGAGATGCACAGAGCAACCCATGAGTCCCAGCTTTAGCTCTCTTCTAGTGTGAATTTCTGTGATTTATGCATGATATGTTTACAACATATGGTCAGACACCACTAAGGTTCCAGAGACCTTATGTTGGTAATCAATGACTATTTCACCTTAACCCTCTCAGAATCCACTCACTGAAGATTTGCAAACTACCTGTCATTCCATCTACAGAAAAAAGGTATGAAAGTCACAATGAAGTTAGAATCATAGCAAATGATATTACACTTCTGGTCACTCTTCCTTTAGATAATTTTTTACTTTTAATGACAAGATAAAATTAATTTCTTTAGCAACAAAGAGTAAATCTCTCTTTGCTGGCATTTATTTATTTTTCTTTCTTTCTATGAGGAATATTGCCACAATAATTATCATTTGCTTTTCTTATTTTGTTCAAACCAGTTCTCATTAAAATGTGGCCTAGTATAACCTAAGAAAAGTTCGCTCCTCAGAAGACATCATCAGAAAACTCTTTGGAGCATCTGGATACCCAAAACTTAGTGATAGAATTAATATTCTATTAAATATTACTAGTAATGGTAAAATGAGTGTGGAGCAGTAGGGACTGGCAGAGTTAATGAACATTTAGTTGAGAGACAGTGAGCAGGGCTAGTTTGTCCATGAGTAGAGAAGAAAAAGTTCAAAGTGCCTAGAAAATAGAAATCTTTCATGACAGAAAATGTATACAATGAAACAATAAAAGGTTATAAATGTACACTAAATGTGTGAGTATCAATGGTCTAAATTAGTGGAAGGTGATTTCCTTTGTGTTCTTTCAGCATCTGACAGATGCTTTCATCATAAGAGTGATCCTACCCGATTACAATTGCTTGTGTTGGGATGAGATGTGAGGTATTGTATTAGTCCATTTTCACACTGCCATGAAGAAACACCTGAGACTGGGTAATGTATAAAGAAAAAGAGGTTTAATTGATTCCCTGTTCCACATGACTGGGAAGGCCGCACAATCATGGTGGAATGTGAAGGAAGAGCAAAGGCACATCTTACATGGTGTGCAGGGGACACATTCCTCTTTACAAAACCATCGGCTCTCATGAGACTTATTCATTATGACGAGAACAGCATGGGCAAACCTGTCCCCATGATTCAACTACCTCCCACCAGGTGCTCCCACGACATGTAGGGATTATGGGAGCTACAATTCAAGATGAGACCTGGGTGGGGACACAGCCAAACCATATCAGGTATTAACTATGTTTTACTTCCCTCATATTTCATTGCTTCTTCATCTGTAAAGTGTGTATAATAATACCTCATATGGGTGGAGGTTGAATGGACATATGTAAAGTGCTTAGAACAATGTCTGGCACATAGTACCAATAAATGTTAGTCTTGTTATTGTTATTAATATTATTAAATGTCTTCATCATTACCTGAGGCTTTTCTCCTACCCTCCCCAATTCTGGCCAGATAGCCAACGCTAATATTGCCCAAGTGAATTGTCGTTGGAGATAGACCAAAGAATTGTCAAATTCTTTTGCTTTATATTTAAATTCTTGTGTTAGGGGTTGAATTGTGCCTCCTCTCGAAAAGTTCTAATCCTGAGTAATTTAGAATATACCCTTATTTGGAAATAGGGTATTTACAGAGATAATCAGGTTAAAATTAGGTTAAGAGGGTGGACCCTAATCCAAAGTGACTGGTGTTCTTATAAAGAGAAGAAAATTTGACACAGAGGGAGGACCACGTTAAGATGGAGATGCAGGGAATCTACCATATAAAGACAGAGACAGAGACAGAGACTGGAGTCATGCTACCACAAACCAAGGAACATCTGGGGCTACTAAAAGCTAAGAGAAGCAAGAAAGTATCCTTCCCTGGCAGGTTTCAAAGGAAGCGTGATTGTGCTGACACCTTGATTCTGGCCTCTGAGTAGCCAGAACTATGAAAAAATTTATTTCTATGTGTCTAAGCCCCTCAGGATGGTAGTTTGTTACAGCAGCCCTGGTAAACTGATACATTAGGCAGAAGACAAAAAGATTTCAAGGGAAAACACTTGGCTCCAGCTTACCTTTGGTATAGAAAGAAGAGATCCAAGCAAAACTCTTTTGAGACTGAAAAGGAAGTTAATGAAGAAGGAAAGGAGTCTCTGAAAAGGGCTTCTTACATAGTTTGCCAATCTAGGATTAGCTAGAAAGATGAAAAGATGAGAAGTTTCCATCTACTTACACTATTCTAGTGTGGCAGAGATTGTACCTTGTTTGCCTGAAGTCTGCAGAGTGCGTTACATCCCATGGTTTGCAAACAGCAGAACAGAGATGGCTGTGTGAGGGGCCTGGGGCAAGGAGGAAGGCTTAAGTCAGTCAATTACAAGCAAGAGTGAACCTGGGAATATGCTGCTTTTTCTTATATCCTCCTCAAGCATATAAGAACAAAAGTTTCCTTAGAGGAAGAAGTGACAAAGAGGGAATGCTGCCATGCAAAGTTGGATGGATGGTATTCCCGGGGCCCAATGGGTCTGTGGGTACATTAGTAGGTATGAGGGATAATGATGGTCATGGATCATGCAGGACTCCTCGCCTCAGTGGATGCCCACATGGAGAAAGGGGGACCAGAGTCATACTCTGCTTTCTCTGTATATGTACACACTCCTGAATTTAGATCGGTCTCCATGAGAAGGAAAGATAGAAGAGGAAAATCATGTATTGGCTGAATGCAAACCCAAAATAATTGGGAAAAGCCTCAAGTAATTTAGTTTACCTAGAAAACTGACTAGATTTATTTTTCTGCCATTAGACAAAATGGGGGCCACAATTGAAAACAAAGTATGTAACTAACATTGCTTGAACACTTAGCCGGGAAATGTGGTATCAGCTATATTTGTTTTTCTTCTTTATATGAGCTCCTTTATGGCAGGCACTGTGTATTTCTCTCTGTGTCTTTTCAAGTCTGATATAATACTTGACATCATTTTTGTCCATCCATACAGTTGGTTTGTCAATATGAAAGTATTTATTTAATTGATGATAAACTGTAATAAAATTGTAGTCATTTGCTCTAAAGTAAATATGAAAGGTCAGATGAAACAATAACATACATCTGGATTGAGAAATATCTTAATAACTGATGAATTATTTTTATTTTGTTTATGTATTGTGTGCTTTAGTAATAAGTAATACATTTTCTTAAGTATTTTATTTTATTTAGTTATTTTTGAGACAGAGTCTCTCTGTCACCCAGGCTGGAGGGCAGTGGTAGGATCTTGGCTTACTGCAACCTCCACCCCCCAGGTTCGAGCAATTCTCACGCCTCAGCCTCCCAAGTAGCTGAGATTACAGGCATGTGTCACCATGCCTGGCTAATTTTTATATATTTAGCAGAGACGGTGTTTCACCATGTTGGCCAGGCTTGTCTCGAACTCCTGACCTCAGGTGATCTGCCTGCCTTGGCTTCCCAAAGTGCTATGATTACAGGTGTGAGCCACCATGCCTGGCCTTATAAAAGTATTTTATAGACATAATATAAATAACTGATTTGCATTACCTCATTTAAGATGAATTTCCACTGTTCCTGGTGTCATACACATGCACCAAAATAATCCAAAGGTCTACACTCGATAGGTTCACTGATGTATAGAATATTTTTCTACATTTAGATATTTCTTGCAAATATTTTACCAGAAAGCAACACAAAAATACTATCAGTGAGTATGTGTTACACTGTTCTCTAAGGAGTCAAATTACTCACCTTGGAAATAATTCATCCCAGGAAAAGAAAAGGTTTTCAAAAGACCAGAGCAGGCCACAAGGGAGCTTTTACAAAACTCCACACATAAAGGGTAATGTAAACTTAAAACCTAATTTTCCAACAGTAATTTTTATATCTTTTAATTTTAGTAGTTTATGCATGAAACAATCACGTGAAACAACAAAATGATAAAATAAAAAAATATATTAGTAAAATGCAAATAACTGAATATGTAAAAGGATCCCATACATATTTATATGTAGTAGATAAGTTACTTTTTTTAGTATGTTGGGAAATTTTAGCTCACATCACCTCTCTGCTGTCATCTTGGGGCACTTTCACAACTGCCATGCTTCATACAGGTTTCTTTTCCTTCCCATGATAGAGGATAATGGGAATGTACTTTCTTTGGTTCAATTTTGTGTGTGTCCGCCAGTAGATGGCGGTACCACTTTGAGTGCTATCCGCCTTTTTTTCTTTCTTTCTTTCTTTTTTTTTTTTTCTCAAAGCTGTTTTCTGATATATGTTGGGTACCATAGAGTGAATCTCAGAACAGGAAGCGGAGGCATAAGAGAGAGGATTCTGGAACGGTCTCTTTGTTTTCTTGTCCACAGAGAAAGAAAAAAAGATTGTAATTAATTTGTAAACCTCTGTGGTCAAAAAAAAAAAAAAAACTGAACAGCTGCAGAGGAAGACACGTTATACCCTAACCATCTTGGATGCTGGGCTTTGTTATGCTGTAATTCATAAGGCTCTGTTTTATCAGGTAAGCTGACAAAACATTTCATTATCTGCACCATAGAATCTAGCTACCAGGTCATTTTTCTTACTTTAAAATCATCTTCATGCTGCTATTTTTAACCCAGTGTTGTTTAAATGTAAATTACAGGAACCAAAGGCATCGTTTGATGTGTAAACTGCTTACTATTTCTTTATCTTTCAAAGAAAACAGAGTCTGTTTGGAAATGGTGATTTATGGTACATACTAGGCATCAATGGTCTTGTGTTTTTGTAGATGCTTATGATTTATTGTATTCAGAAAAAATATTTTGTATTATACTTAAAGCTAGTCTAATGAGTTTCCTGGCTGTATGTCATCTATTTAAATGCCCAGTGTGTTGAGTATTTTTAAAACATTAATGTATAGTGAAATTGGAAGTATCATTCTTGTGCTTCAGTCTTTTATTTAACAGCTTTAGAGAGGCCATGCATTTAGGGAGTGATAACAATATAGAGGTGTTTGGCTTTGTGAAGCACACTATCATTTTTCTCTAAAATCTGTTTTCATAGAGAAAAGAACACCAATACTAACCATTTAAAAGAGGTTGAACCTTCAAAAAATAAAATAATCTCTATATGTTCCATAATATGCTACTTCTTTATCCTTTAATATATTCATTTTATATTAAATGTTTACCTTTTAATTTATTGATTTAAAGATTATTACATCTTCTTGATTAATTGTTCTATGAGCTTGATAGATTATTGTTTTTTTCTGTATATATTTAATAACTGATTATTTTTATTAATTACCAGGAAGAACTACTGGAGCCATAAAACAATAATTTACTTTATCTATGATCCATATTTTCTGTAGTTGTATTTAGAATATTCTATATCATAACCATAAATGTTTCATTCAGTTCGCCACCACATAATTAGAATAAGAAATTATTGACAGAAATCTATAGGTATAAATTGAAAGATAAGTTTTAAAAATCATACATGGTTTTAAAATACACAACAGGTAGTGTAATGTGGCTTATGAGGACAAAGATAAAGGCATAAGTGCTTGTAGGAATTTGCATGGAAACATTTCATCACATTCACTCCAAATAAAGTGTACCCTATATTAAATGAAGACCTCTGATTTCAACAGGGCTTCCAGTCAGTACTGGCTAAAAGGGCTTCAAAAACAGAATTTGAGGCCTCCAAACTGTATTTCTAATGATATGTTAAAAAATATTGACATCTTACTTAACATTTTACATTGAGTAGCAATAATTGTCCCCCTGAAAACATTTCAAAAGAGTGATTGCCTAAGAGGAGAGCCCTGGGTCTTGTCTATTTCAGAATAATTCCTACCATAGGATATAAAGAAAACTATTTTTTCGGACAGTGTTCCCAGAAATGGCTGTTCATTAACTTGATTGTATTGTACACACCATGCTTCTCTACGGGTGACTAAATGTGAGTAACTTTGCTTTGTGTAAGCACCAGAGCTGGTCTTGACTGAACTGGTTTACATTTATGAATGAATGCTTAATTTTGGCCCCAAATGTTAACTTTTATTTTTCTTGGTATAGTTGCAACAATCTCTTAGTTATTCATCTGTACATGTGGTCAGCATGTGAAAAGCAGATACACACAGAGTTCTTCACTTCACAAAATGTGCTCTTTCAAAAATTTCGGAAATTAAACCTGTTTTGATTAAATGATATATCAAACAAGTTTGAATAACTTACTCTTTAAAAGAATGTAGTGGTGATTGCATTTGTAAAGTTGAGAAAAATGCTGTGATTTGAGTACTGAAGATAAAAAGGTCGAACCCTGAGCTGCAAGTCTTGGGATCTGGTTCAAGTTCTGCTACTAATGAGTTTTATTGCCTCAGAAAAGACACTATGGATCACTGAAGAGCATTTTCCTTGCCTATAAAGGAAGGAAATTAGAACCAAAGCAATATAAGAACACTTTGTTTTTAAAATTTTCTGATCCTCATTTATTTGGATATTTCTTCAGTTGGTTTCTCAGCTTAATTAAGATATAACTTTGAGTCTCACTGAGTTGTAAATTATGATTGATGTGCTAAACATGAAAGTGGGAAAATAGAGAAATAGGGGCGTTTCTTGGCCAGTTCCTTCTGTGTTGGAAACTAGTAGGGAGCAATATGGAGAAGTGGTTAAGAGCAAGAGCTTGGCAGGTTACATTTTATGGCCACTATTACTTGACAAGTTATCTAAACTCTCTGAGCCTTTATTACATCACCTATAAAACAGGAATAATAAAGACTGTGTTGCAGGATTGTGTAACTAAAATAATGTCTGTTCAGTGCTTGGTATAGATCCTGGAACATGATTACCAACCTCCTTCCTCTCTCCCCCACCAACCTAACTCACATCAAAAGGAACAGGATAAACATAAAGGCATAAATTTTCATCATTGCTATTATTGTTATCGTTAGTGCTGGTGATATAATATCTTCCACCACAACAGGAAGGATAGAATAAAACTGCCAAATAATTATGTACCTGAAAAGTGAGTAAGTCTCATCTTGGAAGGATGCCCTTTACAACAACAATTGTGTACCTATAATAATATCACTTAGTGTTAGCATTCCAGGCAATTCTTGGAGAGTTTATACAACTCAGAATACCTTCCATAAGACAGTTATTTATGCCCAATATGCTATCATGGACTTCAAAACTTTCTTCTTCTTATGAAAATAGAGGCAAAGGGCCTTATTTCATGTTCCCTTAAGAGGATATACCTGTTAGATGAAAAGTCTCTGTAAAGATTCACAAAGGGAATCTATGTTTCACCAAAACCACATTTAAATGCCAAGTAATTTCTACTAAGACCACCAGAAAACAACCAAAATCTCAGGAAAGTCTTTGCTATGTGATCAACTCACAAACTCTCTAATGCTTCAATTCTATTAATGGTACAATAAGATGTGGAAAGGCAAAATTGTGCTTGATGAATGGTTGATGGACTGCAAAATCCCTGCTTTCCTCCAAAGGTTGTTTCTAAGTGTAGCTTCATGCTCCTGACAGCTGTGTGCTACTGGGGTCTTCGGGAGCTAGAACTGGGATGACCTTTCAGCACCCCAGGCCTCCTAATCCTTCCCTTCAACCACCCTGAGCCTCTTTAAACTGACTCAAGTAACTGTGCTGTCAGTTTCATCTTCATGGCAGCCAAGATGACTTAACGGACTCTTGATTAGGCAGATCTGAGAGGGCTAAGAGCTTGGGAGCCTTAAAAATATGAGGGTAGTGTTTCTCCACGAGACAAATGTGGCGCTTGGAATTTGTTGCTCATCTGTCTCTTAGTTCTAGGTCACTTCTAGCTCTTATGAGTTCTTATTTTTAGGGTTGAAGTTAACTAAAAGCATCCATAAGAATAAGCATTTAAAGATTTTTTTTCACCAAGAAATGAACATGTGATTATATAGTGATATTTCTTTACATAGGTCGCTGTGAAGATTACTTTTTTCTCATTTTCAGTTATGTATAGAAACATGAACTCACTGAAGTTTGGGAATTCATGTTTCATTTGTCACCTAAAAATATATTATTCATTCACACCTTAATATTAATGGTTGTTTTACCAGTTTTCCAAAACTGTGAGGATTAATTACCAACCTACCAATGAAATATAATTACTTAACAATCTATTTCTGTACTTTTAGATTCTATTTTATATTTTCGATTAATTTTAATTCTAACTGCTTTCATTTTCAAAATTTCATGCTTATGTTTTACCTCATAAACAACTTTCATGGCAAATCAATATAGAACCTGACATCTGAATTACTTCTCGAGGTAGATTGAACAATTCTAACTTGAGGTAGTTAGAAAATTTGGAAGAAAGAAAATCATATTCTTGCTTTGTATTGCCAGTTCACACATGTATCTTTGATTGAGAAGCTACTTTTTTAGTTCAGCTTTACCTGAAAATATTTTTCACTCTAGGATGAAATTAACACATTCTTTGTTTATATTTTAATGGGATATAACAAGTGCAGGCACCTATTTCAGAGCAGAATAGTGTTTCCTCTCAATAATACAGCAATAAATAAAATCCTGCTCTTTTGCTAAGCACAGACACACTTCATTTCATTAACTTCCTGATAGGCACCAGCTCTTTGGATACCTAAAATTTGAATCTACATCAGACATATAATTTGTTAAAGTAGAAGAATTCTTTAAAATTTATATGAATACCTACTTAACTGGATACCACAAGTTTCAATGTGCCAAGTATTTTTTTGGTTACTTTTTTAAATATCCCACTTCTTTCCTATAAGGATTTGAAATGATAAAGGACATTGTGGAAAACATTTCAAAGAAGGTTTTACCCAAGATCTAGGAATAAAGAATGACTGAACGGTAACTTACAAGCAAGTTTACAATATTAAAATACAGCACATATAAAAATATGCTGGATATAGTTGTGTAAATGAATTTTCAGGGATTTTAATTCAGAGAAAACTTATGAAATCTGGAGTTATTTCTGTAAGAATTGAATTAGGTTTTCATTTTTTTGGAGACTGCATATAGGGAGCCCTTCATGTGATTAAACTCTGTGCTAGAGCAAAGTTAGAGAAATGATGGTCCCTTAATTATTAAATAGTGGTTTAATATTGTTTTATTCAATGGGTGAATTCAAAGTCACTCTTTAAATAACTTTGACCATTTTCTGCCAAGAAGCTCCCTTTTGGGAATTTTAATCTCCTGATTTTCAGAATATACTTTATTCTTACTTTGGTTGTACAGAACATTTTGTCTTTTTCCTTTCCCAAGAAAGAGCTTGAACTGGAATAATTCACTAAATTCCAATTCATATTTCTAAGGAGTGACATTGCACTTCTGGTCTAGAGTCCAACATATTCTTGCATAAGATTTAATAGGACACATTTTGTAGGCTTAAGCCTCTATTTGAGGACTAGTCACCTGTTTGCTAGTTTCTCTGTCTCCTTGGTGTATCTGCTTGTGACATTTATTTTTCACCATATAAGTTATTTTCATTATGCCTAACTAAACATGTTCCCAAGTACTCTGAGCATTTTCATGGAAAATATATCATGGAACTTATATTATGGTTGGTCATGACCTTAAATAATAAATTCTAGAAGAAACGAACGTAAATTCCTACATGGGCAAAGTAGGTAGGAGAAAGCAGTGAAGCCATTCCGGTTGGGCCTGAAGAACTAGAAAGTGCATGCATGCCCTTTTTAAAAATGGAAAACGCCTTCTCACTGCTAGGAGAGTGTTACCTCAAATGACTTCTCTGAAGAAGCTGAAAAATCCAAATTGTTAGTAAAGATTTCCCTCTGTTGTTAAATGGAGTCATCTATTTCAAATTATTTAAAATATCAGATAGATTCAATAAAACACATGTATAGGCAGGATCTGGCCAAGGAATTACAAAGTTTCTTTTTCTCCTTTTGCCAATCTAACTAGTACTTTTGTCAGTGAGGGAAAACAAACCTCATGGAGAGGAAACCACTTGACCATATTTAGAAGCACAGCCACATTGGTACTCAGATTTCTTTTCTCCCAGTCTAGGCTCAGTCTGTTTCATTTCAAGTCCTTGAATCTATGCATTACCTTCTCGATTTCTAGTTTTCTTCCCGATATTAACATCACCACAACTCTTAGCATCATTGATTTTTTTTTCTTTTTTTCTATTGCTATTTTCTGTTGCTAGTGATATCTTGTTTCTGCTATGCTATTTGTTGCAATATGTAATATTCCCACTTCCACTCTGTTCTTTAAATACTGTTGAAACTTGTTTTTAAAGTTTAAAATTTAGGGCAAACACATTGCCGTCCTTTACCTCTGAAAGGGAAAAATATTATTGATATGATATATACATGTCCTTGAGACCTGTATGGTCTCAAAATTCTAAAATGTTTTATTGTCTTTTGTCATAGCCAATAATAATTACATTTAAAATAAATCCTTCCTTAATATCAGTTTTTTACAATAGCCTTAGGTTCTATTATTGATCTTTTTATATTTATACCAAAAATTAATGTAAACTATTAAATTAGCATTGGAAAAAACAGGCAAAAATATAATTCACAATCATATTGTGTTCTCTTACACTGACATAAAGCCTGAATAGTATTGGATACGAATACAAATCAAAGATATATACCTGGAATGAGAACTTCTTGGCCAGGAAATAGGAAGTAAAAGAAGAAAAAAGCAAAATGAGAGAAGCAAAAAACAGATTTATAGGACCTCACCAATAAAAATGTCAGGAGAAAAAAAAAAAAAACACACAGCTAAAGAGAAAGAGATATGCAAGCATGCTGAGAGAAAACAAAAAGAGGTAGAACATTACAAGCTGATTCAGAGAGTGGCCCACAGCTGTGGATGCACATTAGCCTCACATGGGAAACTTTAAAAAAGAGCAATGCTTGGCTCCACCTTCAACCGATTCAGTTAGATTCTCTGAGGCGGAATCTGGGTATCAATATTTGTTTAAAAGCCCTGCAATTGTAGTTCAAATGTGTAGCCAGGTTTGAAAACCAATTGACTAGAGAAAGAGAAAAATAACCGAGCCAATGAAAACTTGGCTAGGGAAGTGAATGATAGTTGACAAATGCTTTTCAAAATAATTTCAGAGCGCTACCCAGCCGGCATGTGTTAAGTAAAGATATTACGCAAATACTTAAGGAAGCAACAAAAAATATGCTTGTGTCCACCTCTCCCTTAGTTGAACACAATGGCATTTACTGACGTGTTTAAATAATTTTACATTTGAAATTGTTAATTTATCATCCCAAGTATATTTGAAAGTTGATTCAGCTGCTGGTTATGGAATATTTTGCAAGCTAACCATGCAAACAATGTACACATTTGGAGCTGAGCATCCATAACTTCAGATTTGTACAACCATAGATTCACTCACTGATTTATTTCTTACTTATAAATTGCTACCTGGAGAACTAAGTCTTGAATAATCAGATAAGAGTAGGTCTACTGAAAGATATTCTTTGAATCTCCAAATCATCAGTTGAGAGCAAAACACTTTGATTTTTAAATTTTTAAAACTGCAATTTAGGCAGATTTGGAGGAAAGACAGATTCTGTAAATGAACATATTTTTTAAAACCAAAATGCATTTTAAAAGATATTTTCAGAAAATGGTATATCCGAGAAAGAAGTGAATTAATCTAATAGTGGAGCGAAATTAATAATTAATTGCATTTTTTAAAAAGAATCTCATTCCTAAGATGAGTCAGCTTTTAAGGAGACATTTCCTGGGTTAACACCCCCGTTGCTGTTCCAGATTGGTTTCCCACAGCTGAGTAGGAGACATAGAGGACAATCCTCTACAGGTCCTTCAGAGAAGATTATATCCTAAAGTCTTTTCTCTAGAGGATCATCATTTAATATTAATAGTTAACTATGTTTTCTTCACTCATCACTAACATTCTGCCAACGTGGTCAGTAAAATGAGTCTCATCACAGAAAATATCTGTTAAATCTCAAGATGAGAATATCCACATTTTGAGGCAGGTTGCTGGTGCTTCTGTGATAAACAGAAGAAATACAATATCATGTTCGAGGCCAGGGTTGTGATGAATGTGTGTGACACAGTGTGTCCTCCCACTGGGACTGGATCATTTACTTAAAAACAAAAACAAAAACAAAAAAAACCTTTTTACACAAAGTAATTGGGAAGTCTGCAATGAAAACATAAATAAGAAGCCAATAAGCTATTGATAAGAATGAAAGCCTGAACCAGGGAAGGAATGCTTTTATGAAGAAGAGTCACCTTAAATAACATGATCTGTGTAGAGGATGAATAATTTATGGTTGACATAACCATTTCCCTCTACCAACAGGATGACAATTGTAAGAACTAACTAGATTCTTTTGAGGAAACATTCCAACTCCTTATTCAAAAGCACTTTGTACATTTTGAAAAGGAAAAGGTAGTGCATGGAGGTATATGAAAAGTGGCAGAGCACATCCAAATCAAGATGTAGATTTTCATGCAAATAAACACTAGAGGTAAGATACACCATGAAAACAATAGTCAGCTCCCTCTTACGCATTTGTAAGGTATGGTTTTCTACTCAGTATCTTAAAATTATCCTGAGTCATTGTAAGACACCTTTCTTTTAAATATCCCTTTAAATCTATAGTGGTGCCAGTTCAGAAAACACTTTGTGAGATCAATTTAATCAGAAAATAATGCACTTCCTCCTCTCCCCCAACAATCCATATCCCTCAAGAAAGCTAGATTTGGGAAGTTTCACACTTAACAAAATAGTTTCTATTTATTCTCTCAATTTGTTTCTGAATAAAAATTTTGAAGACAGATATTTAAGACATTAAAAAAGGCACTTGATGTGGGAACTCAATACTTTCTGATCGACTTTTCTGTAAACCTAAAATTGTTCTAAAAAAATAAAGTCTGTTAATTTTTAAAGAGGAGTGGCACTTGAACAATGAATGAACTCAATGTCTGATTTTGCACTGACAATTTTATCAGGATCCTGAATCCTCCATGTCCTTGAGGGGACAGTTCAGGCACCCGGCAGGGCATCTCTCCCTCCTGGCATCTTCCCTCTCACCTCTTCTTAGGTTTATCCTCAGGATTACTGCCCTCACTAGTCAGTTTCTTATTTACCAGATCCTCTATCTTCTGCAGGGTGAAGACAGACAGACCATGCTAGTCTTCAGCAGTTTGGTTGCTACAATCCCTGTTTAAAACAAAATTTTTTATCATATGTAATTTTCTCTTACCTGTGGCATTCTGGATCTCCTGTAGCCTCAAAAGAATTGAGCACTGAACAGCATCCCCTTCCTGTCCTTATGTGCAGAGACCTTTTACTCTGCATTCCCCGCTGCAGTGAGTGGCATCATCCACACTTCAATCAGGGCAGTGCACACAGTCCTTTGCTCTATTTTGGTGCCAATGATGTGCTTAGAGGCTGAAGGAAAAACACAGATTCTCTGGGTCCTGAATTCAGATCCCAGGAAAGACTTTTTTTTTTCATCTTTTCTTTATTTCAAAGGGCCCTTTTTGGGGGAGATGTGGCCAAGTGACTGGTCATATTTCCCTGAAAACCAGACTTAAAGTTTTCTAGGTTTTTTGTTAACTGCAATTTGTACACAATTTATCAGTAGGAGATTTTTTTATATTACCATTTCATGAAGATGTCATGTGTACAAAATTGAATATCTACAGTTAGAAAGGATTCAAGAGAGAGTTCTTTTCAGCAACTGATCTTCAAGTCATATTCTACTCAAGGCATTATATTATTTATTCATCAAGAAACAGTTTAAATTGGGACTGGAAAGGGCCTATGCAAGCATCTAGTTCACTAAACTCTTCTAAAAATGAATATATCCTATAATAGATGTGACACACCTACCTCAGGAGCACGATTTATAGAAAGTTTAGTGACCCACGTTCAGGGTATAAGGGTATTGCTATACCCTCAGAAGTTTCTCTCAGAAGGGAGAAACATTTGGAGTAAGTCTAGTACAGATTACCGAAGTCTGGACACTGAACTAGAGTTTTAGTGATAAAAGAGGTGCTACAAATTAACTGGTCAATTTCCCACCTCTCCCTTCTTTTTTACGCATATAGACACTAAACATCTGAGATCTTGAGTGTTCAATATATCACACAAGTGATAGCAGAGACAAGTCTAGAATAAGGTTGTCTGATTTGCAACTTGTATATCTCTCCTTCTGTTTTCCTCTTTCTTATCTTTTCATTAAATCTCATTTCTAAGAAAGATAGGGCAGGGCATGTTTTTCTAGTATATTGCATTATCTTCTGTGGCATCATCTTAGAGTCATCCACTCTGTAACACTATAACCGTGTATCTAAGGGACGTGCTTAGTGGGGAAGGCCTCTTCATGTGATTGGATTTTTGCTGATGAAGAATCAAATGGCAGCTGAACTTCAGACACACCTAAATCATCCTGTGCTCCGGTGTGGTTTACCATTTGCACCCATCTGAAAGCAGTGATTAAAACCTTTTTGCTCTGAACTAGACAAATCCCAGTCCTCTGTATTTTAAATCTCAAAAGAGCACAGATAACATGTGGAGTAGTCAACACCGCCATCTTAAAGTAATGTAAGTCATACCTCAAGTTCCCAGTTCTCAATTTTCCTCAGGTTGCCAAGTGAAAAAGGCAGTCGACTCTCAACACTCAGTTGTGAAAACAGTGCGCTGTCATTTTGATTACAGTCAGTAAACAGTCTGTGTTTGCCTGGAAAGAAGCTGCCTAAAGCACATGGTACCAGCAAGCAGTAGGAGACATGTGGCTGAGGGCAACACATAGGGCTCTCTATTATGGCTGATGTTGGGGTAGGAAAGGGATCAAGGATTGTTCGGAGGATGCTCTTAGCTTTATATTTGTCATGTTGCCAATGTACTTCAGAATAGAAAGCTTCCTGTAATTCTGTTATATTCCGATTTGCATGTGGTTTCTGCTCCTCTGCACACACACACAGAGAATGTTCACTTATGAACAAAGTAGCTTTTTCACTATGGTGTTTCTTAGACCGAAAGACAAAAGCAGCAACCTGACTACATAAAATAGAAAAACTATTGATCCAGAGAGAGCCCCCTCACCCTTGCAGGACATCTCAGAATAGGGGATTCTCCTTTCGCTTAATTCATGCATTTGTTCATGGGTTTGATTCCTTGGGGGAGAGTGATGGAGTAGGGAGCAAGTATATCTGAAAAAAGCACTGTGCGTTAGAAATATAATGAGTCCCATGTATGTAGTTTTAAATGTTCTGGATTCTAATATCAAAAAAGAGGAAACAATAAGATTACTTTTATTAATGGTATCTTTTATTTAAGATGATATGTCCTAAATATCATCATTTCAAAATTTGGCACCTACCCACATTTCAAATGCTCAGTTCCTCATGTGGTCAGTGGCTACCATATTGGACAGAATGTTTGTAAAATTTGTTTCAGGTAATTGTATTCAACATATATCGAATAATGTCCTGCTTACTATGGTGGGTAGTTAATATACCCTTATCCTCAAGGAATTTAATAATAAATGTAGAAGTAATAAGGCACATCTTCAATAACAACAGAAGATAGAATATATATAATTACTGTAAAAATTTTAGACAAGATGTGTGTGCTCTGGGAGTTCAGAGGAAGGCAAAACGACTTCTGACTTGGAATTGGGGTATGATGAGCCTTGGAATGCAAGTAGGATTTTAACAGGTGACAGTTAGTGGTCAATGATATTTCAGACAGCGTGAACATTTTTGAACGCCAGATGTCAGAGGCTGGGGTCTTTTAGGGAATGGAAATATACAGAGTATATAAGATGTAGCTGGAGAAGTTCATTGGTAAGATCATTGTAGAGAGGCTTTGACTAACTTTTCCAAAGAAAAAATTATAGAATTTGATGGCAACATTTACTAGTCATGTGACCTTGAGCAAGTTACTTGTTCCCTCTGAACCTTATTGTTTTCTTATCTAAAACATACCAACAACAATCATATTTATTTTATATATTTGTTGTGAATATTAAATGAAGTAATCAGTCCCTGATAAGTGACAAGTGCTTAATCCTTGTTCTCTATTATCATTCTTACTTCTCTAAGATATTTTGGAGTGGGAAATACTTTAGGAAAAGTATTCAGTCTTCAATTTGCTTTGTTTTAAAGGGAGTCTAGTAAACTTGGCATAGTTATATAATTATATTTGAGGTAAAGAGGACTTTAATGTATGTATTTTGGTCTAGATTAAATAAGGCTACATAATTAGTAAATATGGTGCCTACAGAGTTTGGCTTTGTTTTTCCTGCATTGAGCCTTTTTATGTTTTATCATCTTAATATCTATATAATACAAAACAAAATTATCTGATTTACTTAATCAATATCCCATTAGTGGACAGTTTCATTTTTTCTAGACATTGCTATTATAAAATATGTTGCCATAAATAGAATATGTGAGTTTCTAAAGATTGGGCTGAATTTCCAAATAATACATCTAAAAAAAATTTATTAAATTTTTCAGAAACCAAAATTAAATAATTCATTGATTTTAAAAAAGTATTCATTGAGCACTACTATGTGGGTGTACTGTTCTAGACACATGAGATTCAATGAGGAAAATAGACCCCAAAAAATCGAATATTCCAGCCCCTGTGTTGTTTCTGTGCTACCCAGGAGATACATAAAATGAATAATAAACATTATAAGTAAGTTATATAGTACCTAACAAAATGATAAGTGACTTGGAAACATCAGAGCAGGGTAAGAGGTTAGAGGAGAAGTGTGAGCAGGTCTCTTTAAGAAGGTAAACTTTTGGCCAAGACTTGAAGGAGATAAATGAGTTAGCCATTCAGTTTTCTAGAGGAAGAGCATACTGGAATGGGGGAATAGTCTGCGTGTGCTTCCAGGTACAGAGGACAGCTGGAAGCCAGTTTGGCTACAGAGAACTGAGGGAGGAAGAGAATAGAAGGAGGTGCCTTCCCCTAGATAACCAAAAGGTCAGACAGATTATAAGGCCTTTTAGGCAATTGTAAGGATTTGGGACTTTTTTTCTGGGTAGCTTCTGGGGGCTTCTGAGCAGAGGAATAAGATAGAATTTGATTTTTATATTCTCAAATCACTCTGACTGGCGAGGTAAAAACAGGCTGTACGGGAGTCAGGCTGGCAGCAGGGAGACTGAAAGTGATTGCAGGCTTCTGTGTAATACTGATGTAAATCATTTCAAGGTTCCAGATGCAGGAATATTACACTATAGGGCATCAAATGAATAAATAAATGAAACTGAAGAATCTGTTATTGTCATCTTTAAGCAACCGCAAAAATGTAAGTGATATGCCCAGTATACATGTTTCTTTTTTTTTTTTAGACTTTAAGTTCTAGGGTACATGTGTACAACCTGCAGATTTGTTACATATGTATACATGTGCCATGTTGGTGTACTGCACCCATTAACTCGTCATTTACATTAGGTATATCTCCTAATGCTA
>NW_012117999.1:151719-158407 GCF_000951035.1 Colobus angolensis palliatus | reverse complement strand
GGCTGCATAAATGTCTTCTTTTGAGAAGTGTCTATTCATATCCTTTGCCCACTTTTTGATGGGGTTGTTTGTTTTTTTCTTGTAAATTTGTTTGAATTCTTTGTCGATTCTGGATATTAGCCCTTTGTCAGATGAGTAGATTGCAAAAGTTTTCTCCCATTCTGTAGGTCGCCTGTTCGCTCTGATGGTAGTTTCTTTTGCTGTGCAGAAGCTCTTTAGTTTCATTAGATCCTATATGTCAATCTTGGCTTTTGTTGCCATTGCTTTTGGTGTTTTAGACATGAAGTCCTTGCACATGCCTATGTCCTGAATGGTATTCCCTAGGTTTTCTTTTAGGATTTTTATGGTTTTAGGTCTAACATTTAAGTCTTTAATCCATCTTGAATTAATTTTTGTATATGCAGTATACATGTTTCTAACCTTAAAAAAAAACAAAAAACAAACAAACAAAAAAACCATAAAATTCTGGATTCTATAAGCTAGGTATTGTCAAAGTGCGGTTCCTGGGCTGGCAACATCAGCATTATCTGTGCATTTGTTAGAAATGCAAAATTGGGTCCCACCCATATATACCTGGGGTGGAACCCAGAAATCTGTGTTTTAGCAAGATGTTCGCCTGGTGATTCTGATGCTAAATTTTGAGAACCACTGCTTTAAATTAGGTTGGTGAAACTAGATGGCCTGAAAGATTATTTTCAATGTTAGGATACGTGCTTCCAAGTTCATTTCTTAATGTTTATTTTTATTATAAAATTAAGTATAGTCCTTGAGAAAAAATGGTTTATAAGAAGTATAGAATCATGCTAAAGAATGAAAAAGTCTTAAATCACATAGAGGAATTTTATTTTTATTTATTATATCCCACTTCTTTTAAAAAGCGATGCTAAGTTTTATATATATATAATATATATATATATATATAATCTGCATCTTTTACAAGTAGCACAGGTGATTGATTCTCTTTTTAGGTGAGGGGAATGGAGTCTCGCTCTGTCACCAAGGCTAGAGTGCAGTGGCGTATTCTCAGCTCACTGCAACCTCTGCCTCCCAGGTTCAAATATATATAAATATATCTTTGGGCAATAGGAATCTCAAGACAAGGAAAATGGAGAAAATGTGTGTGATACATCTGTTAAGGACTGTATGCTAATGAATTTACTCTTTCAAAATGTATACTTAACTCTGAGCCTCCCGAGCCCAATGTTTTTAAAGGAAGAAATGAATTTTATACAACACAAAGAAAGAAGTCTCAGACTTTAAGTTAACATGGACCACCATGAAGGTGGTCCAAGTTGCTACAAGGAGAATTTCTGGAGCTCCCTAAGAACGAATGGACAATTTGGTTTCCTAGACAACATTCCAGTATTTCACCCTATGATATCTTGGTGATTTGCCTATTTGAAGTTACCTCTTTAATAGGGACTTGAAGTCTTAAAACCAAGTGAGCAGATCGTAATTGAGACTGCTACCTCTTCACAGAGGTTGAAGAGCCAACCAGGTTCTCACCCAGATGGAAAGCTGTCCCTTCCTCATGGCAAAGCTTGTGAGTTCCTCCATGATCACCTTTGGATCTGCTTCTGTTCTTGCGCAAAATGCTGAATAGCCAGAATTTTACAGCCTGCTGCATGACACAGATGGTTGTAACCTGGAAAATTCTTAAGCAGGTATATCATGTCATCAGTATAAAGGAAGATAAAAACAATTGAAAGAAAATAAAGTTGCATTCATGGCCAGAAATAAAGGGTAAAAATACAAAATGATGCTAAAAATAGTGGAGCCATAGTAAAACAAAAAATTTACAAACACTGGGAACTAGAAATCTTAAAGGCTAAATAAATTTTCAGGATAAATTAAAATAACCACAAAAGAGAATACAAACAAACTTACTTCTAGAATATTCAATTGTTGATATTAGCATGAGCATTAATAACAATACTAAGTAGTATCAGCTTAAGAAAAATAAAATTAAAGGTTTAAATTGTCTAAGATTCCTCAACTGGTGACATCTAGCATTTTTAGGATAGTGTTTCTATCATGCTATTTGAGCTATCACTTCCTTATTTGAAAACTGAAGAATTTCCCCTAAATTACTAAATTGCTGAAATTTTATTAAGATAATTTCAAATGCAGGCTAACCATTTTGGGGGGATCTCCAGATCCAATCGATGTATTAGGTCATCTGAAAGCAAAGTTTCTGAACTGTCTTATCTCATCACCTTCTAAATGAAATTCACTGAGTTTAACTACTTGCAGCCATCAGAGAAAAACTTTTTTGACTCAACCTTGTACGCATCTGTGCAAAATTACACTTAAGATGTCTGTTGAGCATGTTGCCTCGTGTCCTTTATACCATATCCTAAATAAACTTTCCTCCCTTCAGTTTAGTTCTTGAAAAATGTTTGCTTTTTATACATAGCTTTTAGGAAATGTGTTTGTTTGTTTTTTCCTAAAATAGAACAAAACTCATGTGATCCAATATGCTTCCATTTTTTGCTTAATTACTGGAGACATTAGAGAGAAACTCTAGGCTTGATTACCAAAAGCACTCAGATTGTATTCTTTACTCATTCCTTCAGAGCATCCTTTCTCAAATAGTCATCTATGTATCGCTTGCACAAAACTGACTTGGAGAGTGTATTAAAAATGCAGATCCCTGGGCCCTACCTCAGATCTACTTTTTCAGAATCTCCAAAAATTGAATCCAGAAATCTGCACCTTTACAAGTAGCACAGGTGATTCTATTTTTTTTTTTTTTCTTTTGAGGGGGGAGGCTATGGCGTCTCGCTCTGTCACCAGGCTGGAGTGCAGTGGCATATTCTCAGCTCACTGCAACCTCCACCTCCCCCGTTCAAGCGATTCTCCTGCCTCAGCCTCCTGAGTAGCTGGGATTACAGGCGTTCACCACTACGCCCGGCTAATTTTTGTATTTTTAGTAGAGACGGGGTTTCACCATGTTGGTCAGGCTGTCTCGAACTCGTGACCTTGTGATCTTCCCACCTTCGGCCTCCCAAAGTGCTGGGATTACAGGCATGAGCCACCGCGCCCTGCCACACAAGTGATTCTTATGCTCACTGAAGTTCAGAACTGCTTAGAGTCCAATTTTATATAACGGTTAATTTGTAAACCAGAGCTGCTTTTAAACGTGAGTGACATGCAACTCTTATTAAGATATAATACAGTTTGAAGTATGTGGCCTAAATTGGAGGATGAATCCACATGAAGGAATCTGCGATTTCCCGTGGATACTTGGGATTAAAAACAAGAAAAAAAAATTCTCTCTCTTGAAGCCAAGACCATAAAATACATTTTCTCCAATCTGTAAATCAGTAATTTTCACAAGGATGGGAAAAAGAAAGATAATTCAAGCAAATCAGAAACTTGTGGGATGCTTTCTCAAACTCTACTCTTCTGCTCCTCCTTATTCCCTCTTCGATATCCAGCCTTCCCTACCTCAAGCCCCCCACATCCCAGCAAAAAGCTCTCAAATATTTTAAAAAGGTATTTTGGGGTTGTTTAACATACTTAACATCATGTTCATTATAGCTCAGGCTGAAGGTCAAAGTATTTAAAACTTAGTTACTTGTGTACTATGAAGACAAGGGAAATAACATTTATTAAGCTTAAGGCTGTGAAGTAGAGGGAACTAACATTTATTGAATGATTATAAATTTCTGTAACAATCTATTGCTCAATTTCTGAAGCATGGTGTGTCTGATGGGTATTATCATTAGCATTTGTGTTATTGTTACCACTTACTGAGAGGTAAGAGAGGAGAGGCAGAGGCCAGATCATAAAGGCACTTCCATACTTTGCTAAAGTAATTCTGAGTCACTGAGAACCACTGACAGATTTGAACAAGGGTAGGGTATGTGTTTTGAAACCATCACTCTGGTAACAGAATAGAGAAAAAAAAAGTAATGGCTTAGGAGAGAGTTCATCTGGAGACAAAGAATTTATAGGCCATGTATAAAATTGTAAAAGTGAGATTTAATGTTTTTTTGTTATGGTAAGTGGTCAAGGGAAATTTACTGGTGAGAATTCATGACTAGTTTGGCTTATAAGCATTGTATAAATGAATTGCAGTAAATGTTGTTTTAAATGTTAATTACTGATTGTAGAATTATATATATTGCCCTTTGAAATAATTATTACTGGTTTAACTCTGCTAAGCCATTGCTGTTGGTTATAGCGGAAAGGAGTATGACATCTGGTTATTACATTTAGGTTAATATTTAGCATGCAGGCTTTTTACCTCAGCTTATCTAAAATGTACTCTTAGAAGCTCTTGTCTTATTTTAGTAAGCCTATCAAACTGGGTTTTAGGTGGAGAGGAAAAGGAACTAGAAAATGACCTACAACACCAATGTGAACCACATGTTCCACTAGTCTACCTCTTTGGTCTTTGAGGTATTTGAGGAAAAGAAGCAAAGGGGAAGATGTAAGGAGGGAAGAGGAGAGAAGGAAGCAAGAGGGAAGAACAGAAGGATGCTCAGGAGTGCCAGCATGCCTTCAGAAAGAGTAAATGAATCAAGGCTGCCAAAGAAGGAGGAAGTGCCGCTGTCCCCACCCTAGGATCCTGGCAGTGGTTCCTGGTCCGATTCTTCCTAAGTCATGCTAGGGCATGCTTCTAACAGGGTTTAAATATCCTGCTTTGCATCATCCCTGCTTTCTCGATCTAGGGCTATAAAAAAAGGAATAAAACCCAGACACAGAGCCAGAGCATCCCTATGCCAAATGTCAAAGATTATAGGCTAACTTCACCTGTATTCTCTTTCTACACAGATCATGGAGCAAGAAAGCTGAAGCCAAGCCATGTCAAAGTTTGTCAGGGATGAGATAACCGTCAAGGATTCATGGTAGAGTGGCTTACTGGGAAAGGAGCAAAGAATCTCTTCTAGGGATATTGTAAGAATAAATGAGATAATTCACAGAAGGGGCCTGGAGCTTTTCCGGGAAAAGGTGCTGTGACAAAGGTAACAAAACAACTTCTGGGTATAAATTTGTTTTTGTGGAAAATAAACTAAAATTTCTACATTTAACCGGGACAGCTGTATCAGGACCAAAAGAAGGCAGAGGGGTGTTTTCTTCCTTCCTCTATCAGTTTGTTCTTCCAATGAGGCAAATATATACAGGGAGACATAGCAGAGATGACATTAGGGGATGGAATGATGCCAAAGGCTATTGATGTAAGAAAGAGAGATTAACTCAGTTTTTTTATATATTTTTCTTTTAAAAGAGACATTCATCCTATGTATTTAGTAAATTACCCTGGACTGTATTTACTTTAAATTTTGTTATATTTATTTGGTAATTGGATCTATGGCTCACCTGACTGTATGGGGTAAAGGTCATCCAAATATGTGGTGAGTACTTGGTTGTGAGCTGGCTTCTCAGTTGGTCAAGTTTTTGAACTGACCAAAGACTATTTATTTATTTGGTGTATCAGCTGCAACTAACTAGAAAAACTGTCTAAAACTGTCTTAGTCAAGAAAGACGTTTATTGAACAGAACAAGCAGTGCAGAGGTTGTTCGGGTCCACAAGCTGAGTGATCCATCAAAGGCCCAGGGGTAAATATGTCTCTGTGACCTGCCACCCTCAGTGTGTCAGCTTTGCCCTCAGATTGGCATTGCTTCTGGTTTTAATTTGGCTGAAGTAGTGCCATGTATTCTATCCCAATAGAAAAGGGTCCAGAGGACAGAGAATGCTATCTTCTCTTTGTTCTCTTTCTTGGGAGTGAAGAAACTTTTTACAAACAACCACTTGACTGAAGTCCCCTCACCTTTCACTGGCCAGAATTAGACCACATACCTTGTCTTTAAACAAAGATTGGCAAGGGGCTTGAAGGAAGCGTCTGGAATGGAATGAATACTGGGGAGTCAAACACACAGTTTACTTTGCAAGCATTTAAAAGAAACATTAAAAAGCTAATAAACCCAATGATGCTGATTTGTCCTTTAAAATGTTGACTTAATTTTTGTTACTAGTTAGCAGTTGTCTCTTCAAGCTAATAACTATCTGATAAAGACGAAGTCACAGGAAATATCAACCCCTAAAAATTAATTAGTTCCAGGATAATTATCTTGAAGATAGAGATGAACTCATGCTTTTTTTACTAAGCTATTTTTTTTCAGAGCCATGACATTGAGTCCAGGTACAGAAAAACAGAAATAGATCATCTTGTTAAATAGTTAGCACAGGTTGGCAATCATGTGTTTAGCTAATAGAAACGGAACAATAACATAAAGAGGGTCTAGATTTCATCTGTATTTGGCTATAACATGTGTTACCCTTGCTGTAGAGTTACTTTCTGAAAAGGTTTATTCAGACTAATAGTAATGCTGATTTCCTTAACAATACATTGAGAGCAAGAGGTACCTGACATAGAAGAAGGTAGCTTAGTCTTTTAATTTATCATTAAATAACTCCAAAGTGTGTAGCATACATGTGAATGTAGATGTGGGTTTTATGTTTGTTATTAATTCATTCCTGTTTGCTTTATCTTCTATGTGGAAATAAAGATGAGGACTATATTGCTACACTTCTTAGATTATGCCACTCATTCCTGACACAGGGCTTTATACATAGTAACCTCCCAGTAAGGTAGTGATTTATCCTAATTTTGTTTCAGCAAACATCAAGAATCTTCTCATTTTGCAGGCTTAGGTACCCAGGCTTTTTTTTTTTTTT
>NW_012117999.1:96630-151649 GCF_000951035.1 Colobus angolensis palliatus | reverse complement strand
CTTACGGCGCCTTTTTTTTTTTTTTTTTTTTTTTTTAACTAGACAGGTTTAAATCTTGGCTCCTTGGCTTATCTAGCCTACCTGCACCTAAGTTTCTTGATCTTTAAAGTGGAAATAATAATAGTATCAACCTCATGAAATTGTAATAGTGATTAAATGGGCTAACATGCATATATTGCATGACAGTGTCTGAGACATAGTAATCATTCAATAGAATTTTGTTCGTTATTGTTCAATCTTCACAGCCACCTGATTAAGGAGACACATCAACCAGGTATTATTTTGAAACTATTGAAATTATAGAAAATAGTATTTAATTCTGCCTTGGAATGTGTCCAGTGGTTATCATTATAATGTGCTGAGTGCTCTATGTATGCCTTTGATAAATCTTATGCTGCTGGGTGCATATGCTGCCTGAGAATATTGGTAACTACCAGACAATCATTAGCCTTAAGTGAAATTTTACTGGGAAAATTAACTAATTTTCTTCAACAGTTAGGTAGTTAGTTGGTCAATCTGGTCTTTTACATTAGACCCTTACTAGAATAGTCTCTTGTAGATACCGAGAAAATACAGCATCGCTCCTCAGCAATGGATCCAGTCCTTCACAGCAATTCACACTCTCCTTCTCAAAGACATGAAAATGCATTGCAGATTTTTTTAGTTCTGTCTCAAGTTATATGACATAGTGCAACTTTCCATCCATAAAGACGAAAAATTTACAACCTTCTGACACAATCTTGTTTCCATGGAAACAGACCGGAACTAATCGATTTTGTCTGCAACATAATCATAAAAATCCCAACAGAGAGAGGGAAAGAGAGACACTACTGATACTACAGGTTATGGACCAATACAATTTGCCAAACTGTCTGCTACTCTGGAAAATTAGGCAAGGTGAGAACTCATAGGCCATGACTAATGGAAAAAAAAGTTTTGCTTAGTAACGCCACAGCATATCCTAAATGTTTACAATGCCATTTTTCTAGATTCTGATTCATTAACAAATATTAGTTTTGTACTCATTGTATTGGCTGGCCTCAAGTACTTTCATAAGATTTTGTTAGCATCATAGTACACTGATATGTGAAACTGGAAAACTGAAATGAACTAGTCAAATCTATTTTTCTGTAGTTATTTATATACAGCTTAGATCTTTTAGAGCAAACCATATAATAGTAAGATTTAAGACAAATACGTCAACTATAATAGAAAAAGTCATAATTTGTGTTTGTCAGTAGACATTTCTGATGAGATTACTTAGCTTCTTTGGGACTGTTCTACATTATAGGCAGAGAGTTGGACTAATTGTTAAATCCCAAGTAGGTCTTTTAATTAGCATCTTGGAAATTCCTCTTTGGCATCTAGGTAATGGTTCTAACTTCATTGCCTATCATCCTCTATGTTCTCATTACTTAAAAATTGGTAGCTGTGTGAGTCTTGTCTCTTCACTTATCACCCTTTCACCATTTTTCCCTAGGCAATGCCATGCATATTCTTAGCTTCAGCTTCAACCAGTGGCTGCTGTTGTTTTTTTTTTTTGTTTTTTTTTTTGAGACAAGATCTTGTTTTGTAGCTTAGGCTGGAGTGCAGTGGCGAGATCATAGCTCACTGCAGCCTTGAATTCCTCGGCTCAAGCAATCCTCCTGCCTCAGCCTCCAAGGTGCTGGGATTACAGTCATGAGCCACCATGCCCAGACTCATCCAGTAACTTCTTAATCAACTTTACCCCAGCCCAGACAGCTTTCTGAGTCTCAAATCCATACTTTAATTATATACCCAGATATCTCACAGCTATATCAAACTGAACAGGTTCCAAACAGACTTTATTATCATGCCTTACAAACCTCCATTTCTCTATTGGGTTAATGTCAATTTGTGGCTTAAGCTGGAAACCCGGAAGTGAGCTTAACCCTATGACTTTAATTTACATCTCCTGTCAAGTCAGTCACAAAATCTCATTGTTTTTCTCTCTTCTATACTTGTTCATTAAATACACTCTTCTGGCTGTGGTTTTTCTCCCTAACTTATTGATGACCTACTATTAATGTATTCCAGGCACTGTGCTCACCCTTCAGGTGTATTTTCTCATTTAAATGTTATATTAGCTCTATAAAGTATGAACTATGATTATCTCCATTGTACAGCTACAATTATAAAGAACAAAAAAGCTTCAGGAACACAGCAGCAGAGTCAGGCCTTGAATCCAGTTCTGATTGCCAAGTCCATGCCTTTTGGTACCAGAGCTATTGTCAGATCCTTTACTTCTCTTCTTTTGACTATTGAGTGGTGTCTAACTGCTTTCTCCTTGGGCAGTTGTTCTCAAAGTATAGATTTTAGACAACTAGGGATTCCTCGGGCGCTTTGTGTGGGAGCTTTGAGTTCTAAACTACTTTCGTAATAATACCTAAATGGCATTTGTCTTTTTTCATAGTTTTGGCACTTGCACTGATAGAGCAATAGGCATGTGCTAAAACTGCTAATGCTTTAGCAGGAGTCAGTGCAGTAGCATCAAACTATAGGCGTAGTCTGTGTTTTCTTCATTGCTCCACATGCTCAGTAAGAAAAATAATGCCAGTTCACCTAATACATCTCTGATGAAGCAGTACATATTAATTTTGCTCAAGCACAGCCCTAAAATTCCCTATTTTTAACATCCTGTATGATGAAATAGGAGGAATATATAAAGTATTTGACTGCATACTGAAGTGCCATAGTTGTCTTTAGGAAAAGCACTTGTGTGATTGAGTCAGGAGCTGAATAAGCCACTTTTCTTTTTTTCATGGAACATCATTTTCACTTGAAAGAATAACTGACAAACTATGGTTATTCAGACTTGAGTATTTGGCACACGTTTTCTCAAAAATGAACAAAGGGAAGGCCTGTCACTTCAGGAAAAGCAAATAACAGCATTTGTTGTCAATGTTAAAACTGGAGCTTTCAAGAGGAAATTGGAATTTGGGAAAACTTTTACCCGCTACTGGGAGCTTGACAGCCTACCCTTACATTACAACTTTTCTCATGACATTAGTGGTGATAGTAACAAATGTGATTTTTGGATATCATATAAGAAAATTTGTCAAAATTTGGAAGACGTTCATAACAATGTGCCATTTTCCAAATAATCCGTGCATGATGATACAAAATCATGCATGATTACTTAAAAGACCTATTCAAAGGACAAGATAGATCAAAAGTTCATTGATATGACTCTTAGTTTCACACAACTAATTTAATAAGCTACCATTTGTAGAGTTTTGGTGTGATATTAAAGAAGGATATCCACAGTTACCTGGAAAAGCAATTAAAACACTCCCTTTTCCAGCCACACAAATATGTGAAAATTTTCTTCTTATATTTCAATAAAACAACATATTCCATCAGACTGAACACAGAAGCATTCATGAAAATCTAAATGTATTCTCTTAAGTGACATAAACATATTTGACTAAATGTGAAACAAATTCATCCTCATTAAATTTTTTTCTGTTTTGAATAATATAGTTGTTTTCATTAACCATCTGTTGTCTGTATAAACATACAAGTGTTTATTATTAGTTTAAAAGAATTTTTGCATTTTTTCATTTTAATTTTCAATATGGTACATATGGATAGCTAAGTCCTCCCATAAACAAAAGTTCTTTGGGTTCACGGATAATTTTAAGAGTAGAAAGAAATCCTGAAGCCACAACATTTGAAAACGACTGCTCTAGGGTCACTCCCTGCCTGTCCATCCTTCATACTGCCACCAACTTTCCAGTCTTCACGTTGATCATAACACTTCCTATCCATGGCATACTTTCATGTGTAGTACAGGGTCCTCAGTGATCTATCCTGCCTAACTTTCAAGTGTTATGTCATACCACTCCCTTCCGTGCAGGGTGATGTCCACCCATAATGAATTTCATGTCGTTGCTCCCAAACTCCCCACACTCTTTCTTGTCTCTGCATCTGCACACATGCCGCCCCCATCCCCGCCTGCTCAGTGTGTCTCTACTAATGTGTCTCTATTAATGTGTCTTCCTACCAACCCCTTTCCAACCACCACCACCACAAGCCCCCAGTTGAATTCCAACTAGCCTGCAAAACCTACTCCAATATCACTTCCTAAGGGAATTTCCCCCAAATCTTACCTCTTTCTCCCTTCCCTGGGAAGAACAAATTGATACTTTTTATGAACCTCAGACAATCACCAACTGTATACAACTGTATTATAATTGTTTGTATAAAAATCTGCCTCCCACATTGGACTGTCAGCCCCTGGGAAGTGACCATGGGTTCCTGGTTCAAGCAGAGTACTGATTCATAGAATCCCTCCATAAATATTTTCCAAATAAATGATTTTGAGATCCCTTCCAGATTTGGAATTCTGCAGTTTATTCTTCAAATAGGATATACTGAACCATAATCTTTTTACTGGTTAACGAGGGAATGTATTTGCTTTACTTACACACATTCGCCCACAGGCTTTTTGGTTTTTAGTTAAAAAGACCATCTCCTAAGATTTTTTTCATATCTTTTTTGTCCTTGCAAAGATAGCTCTGGAGAAAATTTGATATATTAAATTTTATGTATTTTAATAAATTATAATGTGCATATAATCATTAATAATATATATATTCCACACCAAGGCATCAGTAAGAATTAATTTTTAAAGTCTGCTCTAATATGAATGTAAAATTATGTAAGAACTCTGTATAATAAGCTCACAGAGAACAAAAAAGGAGAGGAAAAAAGTAAAAGAGAACTGCCAAAGAACTATGAGGGGTTTCTAAACTGCAAAATTGTCAGTGAAGCCATGAGAAACTCTAACTCACTAAATTCTTTAATTTCTCAGCCTACCCAAATGTTGGGCAAACCCTAATTCCCTTGCAGGGGAAAAGCTGAGTCTGGAACTAGCCTGTCTTCCGAGGACTTAGAGACAACGGTATGGGAATTTCAATGAGACATTTTTACTTTCTTTTGACCAAGATTCAAATTCTTTATTTCAGCCCTTGATAAGTAAATAAGAAAGTAAAGGACTACTTATTTTTTAAAAATGTTTTCATGATTTTGTGATGGCACCTTGTTCCATATCATCTCAGATAAATCAGAATAATTTGTGAAAGTTATTCAGTGATTTCCACATTAGATATTTTAAACCTAATTTTACTTCTAAAACAAAAACCAACCAGGAGACTCCAATTAAGTAAAATGTATGTATTAATACAAATTAGCTATTCCCATGTGGAAAAGGGCAGCCATCTCTGTGCTGAGGGGCCTCAATGATACTGAGGCTGAGACAGGTTAGATGATACAGGCATACCATCAGCAGCAGACTCAGTACTAACTCAGCTCTCCCATTCCAATCGCAGTGTGTTTTCCATTCATTGTCAATAAAGACATTAAAATCAGTTCAAAACCAAATCCTCAAATCAACCTTTTTATTTGTTTGTTTTTCTCCTCTAAGAAAGTGACCATGTTTCATAGACTTTCCTTAAGACATGTTTGTCATGCTGTTTCATTTTCATTCAGCACTTGGGAAGAACCACAGCCATTGAATTCATGGCAGGTGATATCAGACAGATGGTTTACACATCTTTGGGTACTTAAGGCTTGCAGAAAATGCTCAAACTCTTTCTGCACTCCAAAGCATAAAAGCTGTGATTATTCCACACAGCTTAGAGTTGGATTGATTATGTGGCCGTCAAAATTGACATAAGATGGCTAAAAATGTTAGTTTTACTTTGTACTGCCTCCCGTGAATTTAGAAAACACAAAATAAATGATCAACTGACTTTTGAGTAAAATAGAATTTTTCTCAAATCTTTCGATTCGTGTACTATACCGCTTGATAGAGAAAAAAAAATGTGCTGCCCAACTGTAAAACAGAAGTTCTGTTCAAAATTAATGGGGAAAAATGACATAACTTTTGACAGGCCTGATATTTTATTTTATAATTTATTTAGAATATACCTTCATAGTAGCAAAAAAATATAATGACAATGTTATATCATAAATACTCATTCAAAGAAAAAGACACATCTTATGTTAAAAACACTTTTTGGGCCCAGCACATTGGCTCACCCCTGTAATCCTAGCACTTCGGGAGGCCGAGGTGGGTGGATGGCTTGAGCCCAAGAGTTTGAGATCAGCCTGGGGAAAATGGCGACTGAAGCCTCATCTCTACAAAAGATACAAAAAATGATCCAGGCATGGTGGAGGGCACCTGTAGTCCTAGCTACTCAGGAGACTGAGGTGGGAGGATCACCTGAGCCCGGGAGATCAAGGCTGCAGTGAGCCGTGATTGTGCCACTGCACTCCAGCCTGAGTGACAGAGTGAGACACTATCTCAAAAAAGTCATAATAGTAGAATATAATAAGTAATTTTATAAAAACACCTTTTTTTGTCATTGGAACAGATCAAGGAACTAGTAATTAAGATATAAACTAAACACACACACACACACATAATAACCTATATTGTTTTTCTTATGTTACTAAAAGATCCAGAGCTGCTGATTGTAAGCTCAAGTATATGTAGTGAGCTGCCAAGAATTAGAGGGTCATTTAGAGGTAAAATAGATGAAAAAGAGGTAGAATAAATGTAGGGGCAGAGGGGAATGGTAGGAATGGGGAAAATGTCACAGATGACTTTGATCATGACTTTGGTGCCATAGTGGTAGGTTCTTTTATAAGATGACTGATGTACTTATTTTATTTGGTATTGTCATTGTTTCTATATCTTTCGTTTTTAAATGTGATTTTTGGCATAATGCAAAATAAAATAACTCATGTTTCAAAATTTATGTAGCTGATTTCTTGTGGTTTTGATAGTTTTATTATGTATCCTGCAAATAGATTTTTGTTTCTTTCTCTGAGAAATTGAGCAGGGCCACTCCATCAGTCAGCCTTCCCTTCTTTCTCAGCCAGGTGATCGGCATGTGTGAGTGTGCCCCTATACGCTACACTTTTCAGTTCATTCCTTTAATTCCGTGGTCACAGTTGTGGTTCCAGTACAGCAAGAACTTGTTTAAAGAGTGGTTTGAATTGTGAGGATGCTTGAAACCATAAAAGAGGGAAAAGGGCTAGGGAAACTGAAGATAATTTAATTATGATAAATTACAGTAATATAGTGCTTACTAATTCCAAAAGCTACTCTAGACACAACATAATTAACTCATTTATTCCTTATGATAACCCAGGAGATTGGCTTCCCTACTATCCTCATTTTATAGATGAAGTCAAGCAATAAGGGGTTACTTTGTCCACGATCACACAGCTCATAAGCGACAGAGCCAGGGTTTAGAACAGGCAAGAGTCTAGCACCCGAGTCCATGCTTTTAACCACTACACTAAATGGAAGATTCAGGGAAAATGTTAAAATTGTCTTGGAATAATAGAAGGGCAGCAGATTGAAATAAGAAGTAAACATATTCTCCACTGTCTCAGAAGGAAACAGAGTCTGGCTTAATAAAAGAAAGGAAATACAAAAGATAGATAGATTTTTCTGGAGGCAGTGGCTTCCATGTCCCTGCTGGTTGGTGATCAGATCTTTTCTGGAGCAGCAGTTGTCAATGATGCTGACAAAGAGAACAGTGGTTGGGTTTGGCAAAACTTCATTTTCTATCCTCATTTGTATGAGTCAGGGATGTATCACAATAATTGCATTGTTACCAGTACTTCTTTATTTGGGGAGTTACAAAGTTATGAAAAGGTGGGGGGTATTATGCAGAATAATTAAGCAATTTTATTGACAAACTTTGCTGGCATTACTCTTTTGCTGAAAGTATACTATATTTTGGTGGAAAGATGTCAAAACAGAATTTTTTAATGCTCTTAAACAATGGACAAAATTATATATACTTGAGATAAAATATAATGTTTATATGTATTATATATACTATACATTGTAGAATGGCTAAATCAAACTAATTAACATTAAGTACAGACTGTTGATAGATTTATAAACTTGGCTTATTGAGAATTAGGTTGAATGACAAAGTTTCCAAGTTCAAATGTGTAGTGTGGTGCTAAAAGCATGACTTAATGTTTATAGCTTTAAAAATTACTAAAAAATGACATTTTAGTTGATTTCCTTATACCCAATTGCTTGCTTTCCTAACTCTCATGCAATTTTTCTTTTATTGCAGGCAATTCATATGCAAGAAGCTACACGTAATTAAATGTGCAGGATGAAAAGATGGCACAGGCACTGTTGGTACCCCCGGGACCTGAAAGCTTCCGCCTTTTTACTAGAGAATCTCTTGCTGCTATCGAAAAACGTGCTGCAGAAGAGAAAGCCAAGAAACTCAAAAAGGAACAAGATAATGATGATGAGAACAAACCAAAGCCAAATAGTGACTTGGAAGCTGGAAAGAACCTTCCATTTATTTATGGAGACATTCCTCCAGAGATGGTGTCAGAGCCCCTGGAGGACCTGGACCCCTACTATATCAATAAGAAAGTGAGTACTGGTTTTAGACTTCCAATAAATCTTTAATTAAACTCATACTTGTAATATACTTTTCTGGGCCTTATATACAGCATCATAATTTTTCTTCTGTTAAAGATTTTATAACACTCTTCACTGTCACTTATTTTTAGCACAATATAATAAAACACATTTATAAGAAACGAAGTCAAGAGTTGGTTACAGTGTGGGAATATGAATAGATGAATGATTTCTACAATTTCACAGTAATTCAGATAGTCAAAATTAAAACTGATATCAGCAAAGTGAAATATCTGTTATGGCTGATATGTTCAAGCACAGGGTAACCTACAGAACAATACCGATGCAGAAAAGAATTGTGAGCGTATGTTGTACTAAATTATTTTTTAGTTCATGATTGACTTGATGTACCTTCACAATAATTTGTATTCCAGAGGACAATAAATAATCTTCTGCTTAGCACCCTCCTATAGGCAGATAGTACGTGAAGAAGCATGTTCACTCAGAGATTCCTTTTTCCCCCCAGTCACCTAGAATATGATTAGGATCTTCTCTTAACTTTATATAGTTTGTGGCATGCTAGATTCTGGATCACCTATACTGTTAAAACATCATCCTGAAGAAAAAAATGTCAAAATTGGAAGACCAAAAAAAAGAACTTTTAAATTTTCTCCATCTATACATGGTTTAAATTAATAGTTATGACTGTGCTTTCCTAATGCTAAAATAAATGCATAACTGTATCAGAATTAGTTGGTTTCTATAGTTAAACTAGCTGGGTGGTATCTTACAGAAAATATAAAAAATAGGTGGTACACTCTATTCTTTCTAATTGGATATTAAGGCATTTTATAACCACGATTTATATTTTATACTTATAAGCATAAAACTAGTTCAATGTAGAAACTAAAGATAAATTAATATCACCATGAGTTGATGACATAGATTATGGAAGATATTGAACACCTTTATTAGTCAAAGCACATCCTTTTAAAAGTTTATAATTTAACTTTATAAAATCAGTGATGGCTAAAGGAAATGACAACCATTCAGACATGGAATTAGTCCTGTTGTTCTAAGTAAGTACTTCTCAAACTTGCACATCCATACAGATTACCTCAAGATCTTTTAATCTGCAGATTCTGAATCCATAGGTCTAGGGTAGGGCCAGAGATTCTGAATTTCTTACAAACCATCAGGCTGTTACATGGCCACACTTTGAATAGCAAGCTTTAATGTTTTATTTAAAGCCATAAAAGTACATGTAAATAGTTAAACAGATTCTTCTTTTACCCTTTTTATAGCTAGTTTCATAAAAGGCGACATTTAGCACATTCATGTACTTCTAAAAATAACTTATTTCAACAATTTACTATGGAATGGATAAAGAAAAATTTGAAATTTAGTTATGATGATTACAATAAGTCATCCCCCCCCCGCCCCCAAGAAATTGGAAAAAAAATATTATCCGGTGAAAACTGTTGCTCTGAAGGATATATTTGTAAAGATGTCTTCAAGAGAGGAGGCTTGATTCACTCTGCTATGATTAAAAATATTTGCTACTTAAAGAAAGGAAGTGTCCTTAAAAAAGTGAATCAATCAGCCTGGTAGGGTTAAGGGGGAAACGAAAGGAGAACAATAGAGGCAAGCGTTAGTATTTTCCAATGGAGACAGAACTTTGGTAGCAGCACTGAAAGCATTTTCTTCCCAAAGGCCAGGCCACCTCATTGTGCAGGGGCTACACTGAACTACCTAACACATGCTCTTAAACATTCCACATCGTTCGATTAGGTCAGCTGGCTTGGGTTCCACATTCAGCAAGAAACCTTCTGATTCCAATTTGTTTTCCCCTAAACCTGCTTGAAGAAAAGAACGTGCTGGCTAGATCCCATATCTCAGTCCATACGAAAATAATGTATCTTATTGTAAATCAATAGATTGGAGGCCAGGCATGATGGCCCACACCTGTAATCCTAGGGCTTTGAGAGGCCAAGGCAGGAGGATTGCTTGAGGTCAGGAGTTTGAGGCTGCAGTGAGCTATGATTGTGCCACTGCACTCTAGCCTGGGTGACAGATCAAGGTCCTGTCTAAATAAATAAATAGGTTGGCATTCTTGTTTTATATACCAGGTTTTCAAGTTTGGTTAATGTGAGTCTGCCACTAAAAAACAGAATCGTCCTCTGTTGTTGACAAAGTCAATTTTATTGCCTCCATGGCTGAGAGCCAGACTTCGACCCTGATTTATTCATAGTGGCTGTGAACCATCTTGCGAGACATCTAGACAGTCTTCACTGCTGGCTGCACTGCTTTCGTTTATGAAGTATCCATAAAGATGAAGATTGAGGTGCTATTAAACAAGGAAGTAATTTGTCATTCTTAGCATAGAAGGAGTAATGGAAGAAGCTAATAGAAGAGGTTTTAGAATTTAAAAATATATTATGAACGTGTGTTAATTATATGGAAAAATACAGGTAAAAGGCATTTAAAAACTTTAAAGCATTATGTAACTCTTTGCCACCATTAATTAGTGATGCATTTTGAATACCTAATTTAATTAAATGAGTAACATCACAATGTATTTTAATGGCACTGAATTTGACCAGGGTACTATTAATAACAGTGACAGTGATAATCATAACTAACCTTTCTTGTGCTCATACTGTGTCAAACGCTGCTAAGTGCTTTGACTCATTTACTATTTAGTGAACCAGTGAGGCAGGTCCTATTGTTAGCTTCAGTTTGTAAATGGGGAAGTGAAGCACAGAGAGGTGAAGTAACTTGCTCAAGACCACACTCCTTAAGTGGTGAATCCAGGATCTGAGCCCAGGCATTCGTCTCCAGAGCCAGAGCTCTGAACCACTAAGTGAATGATATACTATGCTTATTAGTATAATAAAATAAAAGAGAATATTAAAAAATTGGTTGCATCATTTTTTGAGTTCTCTGATTGATGTGGTCCTAATCATTGAGATGTAAATCTTATTCTTGCCACAAAGTAGTAAAACTTTTAGTAAACTTATAAGATATGCGTTTACCTGGGAAAAAGCAGTAAGTAACATTCCAGAGTACAAAATAGCTGGTTTAACATACCTCCAGCTATAGCAATGATGATCACTATGATGTCAGTAGCAATAAGAAGTATTAATTTTTTAAGTCACATCATTACTTATCATTACTTGGAAACATAACTTTAGAATTGCTACAATTTATCCCTCCCCTATTCATCTGTCATTTTCTCAAGTAATTTTCAGTTTAGGTATATCTCTTCATAACATCAGAGCCCCATCATTTCAAACTTTTTCTTGCAATTCTTTCACTATACAGGACATTAGTATTTTACTCTGCATTTCTCAGAACTCAGGGTTCTCTTTGTGTCAGGTATTGTTCCCGAGAAATAAACTGGGATTGTAGTCTTAAGGCCTGCTCTGTTTTAGAACCTATACATTCAACGAAGATGCTCTTAGCATGCCAGCTTTAATTCCGCTAGTACTATAAAGGCTAATCTTGCAGGAGGAGCAAAGGGTTCCATGTTTAAAGGGATAATTTATTGCTGTTCACTCTGTTTTTGGAGATAGTTCAAAATGAAACCCTCTCCTAATGTTGCAAGCAGAAATTGCTTTTTCAGGGAAATTGTTTCAAAAGAGCATGAGTGCCTGCACCTTAAATTATGGTGAGCTTTTTCAAGTTACTGCTGTTGTTGAAAGCCTAAATGGATCTTGACTGTTCAACTTGTAATATTAAATAATCTAATCTTGTGACTCCAAGGCAACCCTTTAATGCTTCTGTGTTTCAGCAAGTCTTTCCAAGGTCCACTGTCCCTTACACATGATCCTGCTGCTGGTAAAGAATAGTTTGCTTGCCCGCTTCATAAAACTATTCACATTTATAGAGTGCAGTTTCTGGAATATTGTTAGTTAAGTAATGGTTGGCTCTGTGGTCTTAAATACAAAAGGGCAATGAACAGAGAAACTGTTTAGCTTCTGAAAAAAAAAATGCTTAGTTAAATAATGGTTGGCTCAATGGTCTTAAATACAAAGGGATAATGAACAGAAAAACTGTTCATTTTCTGGAAAATGGTTAGGTAAGTAATGGTTGGCACCATGGTCTTAAATACAAAAGAGCAATGAACAGAGAAATTGTTTTCCCTCCCCTTTATACTGACAATATAAATATTTTTGTCTACCTATTTAAACAAAGCACGTTGTCAGTGAACATAAATGTATGGCATATAGCCCCTAGTTAAAGGACAGAAGCATATTATTAAGTCAATGGATATACAGAATAGAGGTCTTAAAGGTAAATAGTACCTTTAAGGTAAGCCCACATTTTATTAAACCAAGTGTTTATTTGCAAACCAGGCTATTAAATACTGTGAAAAAATGGAGAAAAAGTAGATTACAAGCTCTTATGTTCAATGGTTTATAACAATTTCTAACCTAGTTCTCACCGGAATGAACACTATGTGTAAATTGCTACTTGAGTATAATTACAAGCAACATGTAAAAGAGTGCAAATTAATATACTAAGACTTACTGGTAAAGAGAAACAATTAGGGAGTGATCAGGAGGCAGTGTGATTTATTTGGAAGGTCATGATTAAGGAGGTGATTGATAGCTGAGAAAATTCCCAGAGAGAAGGGATTTTCAACCTTGATTGCATATTAGAATCATCTCAGGAAATTTTTAAAAACACCCAAGTCTGCGCCCATCCCTCAGAAATTTTCATTCAATTGGCAATTTTAAAATCTCTACAGGACAGCCTAATATTCAGGCAGGATTAAGAACCTCTGACATAATAGGGGGCCACTGTAGGTGGAAGTATGTTGTAAGGTGTGTTATGGAGACATTTACCTGAAATGAAGGGAGTTTGCATTAAATGACCTTTTAGTTGCCACCTTCTTCTAGGAGTCTATGACACTCATATTCAGAGCCATAGGGAGAGTTTGATTGCTTTGTGAGTGAGATTGACAACTGAATTGAATTGGCCATAGCAAAGGTGACTCTAGCGGAAAAAAATAAAAGATGATTCTATAGGAACATGGTAGGTAATCACTTGTAGCATAGCTAGTGCTAAGTGGATGATTGTAGCTCTCAGATCATAGAATTTTAATTGTGGAACACCCTTTGAAATGGGTATTTCAGACTAAATTTCAATGCATCCATCCCTCCTCAGTATTAGCTGAGAAGTTGATCGCTTCTCACACATCTATAGTCAGCAAAACCAGGTTATTCAACCTGTTTGAACATTTTAAATCTACAGGGACAATCAGAAGCCATCATAAACTTTGAAGTTAAAAGATTTGATGTAATTAAAATATTTATAAAAGATTATTTTAGTAGCAATGTGTACAGAGTAATCTGAAAACTTACCAAAGCTGAAGACAGATGGTAAGCTTTAAATAGAATTGGAATCTGTAAAGCTACATTACAATTCCGTAAAAAAATTTGTGTAGAATTGTCAGTTAGTATCAGCAAGTTGGAATCTTAGAGACAGATTAGATAATAGTAAATAGTATCCTTATTTGTAACTATATGTTAATTTAAACATCTAACATGTTTGTAGTTATGATATATCAACTGGTTTAAACAAACAAGTATGAACAAACAAATTCTATTTTGTAAAAAGTTCTTCATGTATGTAAGCTCTTTAAATAAGCCCATGTCTAATTTAGTAAGTTCTTTCTCGTATTTTCTTTTTCAGACTTTTATAGTAATGAATAAAGGAAAGGCAATTTTCCGATTCAGTGCCACCTCTGCCTTGTATATTTTAACTCCACTAAACCCTGTTAGGAAAATTGCTATCAAGATTTTGGTACATTCATATCCTTTTAATGTGAATTGCCTAAATGCTATTTCTAACAGTTGATTTTAAAGAAAATGTCATTTATATTTTCGAGTATTTGTAAAATTTCTTTGAGATTAATGGTAACACTGTTAGTTTAATTCATTTGTTTGCACTGGTTTTCCACTATTTATAACAAGAGTATTATAGAATGACTACAGCATTACAGAAGAAAATATGTAACCAACCATGACAGTGAATGTGTAAATGAAATATATTATATAGTAGGAAAAAGAGCAAATCTCCTTACACCTTTATCAGCTTCAATGAGATCATGTATAACCATTGCTAAAGATTAGATTATGGTTAGTATTACTATTTGTATTACCAAGTGTTCAAACTTTATGCCTTAATTGTTTCTACATCTTCAGCACCTGGATTTATCCTTCTTTCTGTCCTTCGTTCCTTCTTCCCTTCCTTCATTCTTCCTTTTTCCCTTCCATCTTATTCCCTTCTTTTTTTTCAGTAAATACTTATTAAACTCATACTATGTGCTCATGTACCTGGTTGAGAATGTATATCAAAAAGTCGAACTCAAAACTATTTACAATGTTAGTCAAAAAGCATATGTAAAAGGGCAGAATAGGTGTGGATTTCAAGAAAATTCTCAAGTAACAATAAAATAGAATGGTGATTTTCTGAGGCAGTGTTCAAGAATGGGCATTTTGTACAGGCAGATTCAAAGCAGGCTTCTATATAAACTTAAAGACTGATTCACCTAGAGACAGGGCAAATGAGACTGATAACCTTTTGAGGTATGAATTCTCTCATCCTATGGCTTGATGTTGGAAAGTATTTATATTCTAAAATAAAATATTTATCTCAAAATAATCATAAACTTTCTTATAGGGAAGTCGGGACTTAGAATCCAAGAGAACGTACTACAGCTAATTCTCAGAAGAGCATCAGAATAGTGCTGTCTGTTTAAGTATAATGTGGACTAGACACAGGAGTATAGCCAGATGGTCTGCTGGGTTCCCCCACAATCTAAAGTGTAAACAAAAAGCTAGAAAATAACATTACCTTATCAGGACAAAATTGGATCTCCCTCTTTTATGCTATAAACCATAAAGGAGTAAGTTACATCACTACAAACCTACTATTTATGGTAGAATTCTCAATCAATGTAATCTTTGATTATACTGGGCTCTACATTCTCACAATTTTTACATTGCATTCGTTAACGTTTTATAAGTCAGTGGGGATGAATGTACCTGAAGTACATCTTTTACACTTATGGCATACTATAAACTTACTAAGGGATGATGAGTTATTCTTCCAGGGCAATTTCACACAATTGATTGGAATGCAAAATAATTTGCATTTACTTCAAATAGAGATCATTTTTATATTAAATTCAGTTTTGTGAGTATATTATATAAAATGAAAAAGAGAGTGCACCAAGGACATATCACAGGCTTTGAAGTGTCTTATTATTTTATAATTGTTTTAAAACAAATAAGTAATATTAATTTCACAGTTTTTGCATCGATAAACTTTTTTGTGTGTTTTGGATCATTTATAAATGGCCATGGTAACCTACTAACATTTATTCCTTAACTATAATCTACTTTATTCAGCATGCTTATCATGTGCACTATTTTGACCAACTGCGTATTTATGACCTTGAGTAACCCTCCCGACTGGACAAAGAATGTAGAGTAAGTAGGAATAACTTATTGGAATGAGAAATGCACACTCAAATTCTCTAGCAGTCTCCTTGTGGGTATAGTCTGACTTATGGTTTCCATTTCTGTCTAAGAAAAAGTTATTTTCATAATATGAAAGAAGATAAGGGAAGTTCTTTGGGGGAGTTATTCTTCTTTGAGGTAAGTATTTTTCCAACAAACTCATGACAATATCTGTTAAAGAGAGGTTATAAATTAGCATACACTTTCTGGTAAACTAAATCAATCATCTAGCCTAAAATTAAGTCGCAATCATTGTTAATCATTTGAGATAAAATACTATGATCATTTGAGTAATTTGATAAATTAAATTATTTTATTCTAATATGTAGTTATTATTGTTATATTCAAATAGAATAGAATAGATTTAGGTTTTTAGCTCTAAATTAAGTAGATGTCTTAATTATACATCTAAGATGTCTAAGCTATATTTAGATATGTAAGTTATTTATACACAACATGTGTGCTGAAACAGCTTAGATGTGTTCCGTAAAAGAAAGAAAATGTCTTCCATAAAACTGTGTTCATAAAATAACAAGGCTTAGGGAAACATGATTGGGGGAGACTAAAATTATGGAACTTTGTAACTAGAATACAACATAGAAACAATAATAATCCCAATAAAAAGACACTTGCCCAGTTGAGTCTCATCTGATGTTTGTACCTAAAATCATAGCCTTTGAGTTCTTTGCGGTCTCAGATCCTGGGCCTCATCCTTTCTCCCTGGAAATATAGACTGGGGATATTTGTATGATTTCATCAACGCAAAATGCTTCTTTCTGTATTTTAATACATGGAGAAAGGTCTAAGCACATTAATTGTTCAGGATGCTAAACCAGGCCCTTGCTGCACTAAAAGAAAACACTTCTGTGGATTTTCTGTATTAGTATCAAGATCTTTTTATTATTATTATTGCAAGGGATTTTCCATTTAAGTGTGAGAAAAAAATGCCCTTCGTTGTTTCAAAACTTCAACATGCTGGGGAAAATTGTGCATGAACTAATACAATTTCTGCATCGTAAAATTATTTCATTTTCTTATTTTTCAGTCACAGATGAGGTTATTTGCATCAAAGAAACATACTTTCTAGTGAAACAAAGTGGTTGGATTATATAGGCTATTTATATATAGTATAATACAATATTCAGGTATCTGACTGGTTAAGTAAAAAATATAATATGTTCTTTTTATTGTTATATTTTTAAAAGTAATGTACAATCAGAGACAAAATAGTGTAACAAATACTGCCACTTTTAGTTCTGTTTTTATAGATTTCTCTGAGGATTTACTGTACCACTCTAAACCATTATTTATCAGTAATTTAACATGCTATTTTTTTTAAAAAAAGTAGCTTGAAAATGCTCCCTAAAAATTATTGTAATAGAGAATCCAGCTGTTATATTGAGGAAGGCCATTTAACTTAGAACTCTCATTTGCTATACATGATTTTGGAATTAACAAAATGGACAGTCCTATGTAAGACTATTCTGTAGGTGGTTTTCCCAGCAGAAATTACTGAAGCATTTAAACATGTATCAATTTCATTTATTTGTATAACATTATTAAAGGATAGTTAAAGAAGGTAGTTGGAGTTTGTGACCAGCCTGGACAACATGGTGAAACCCCATCTCTACTCAAAATACAAAAAATGAGCCAGACGTGGTGGCACGCACCTGTAGTCCCAGTTACTCAGGAGGCTGAGACAGGAGAATCACTTGAACCCAGGAGGTGGAGGTTGTAGTGAGCCAAGATTGCACCACTGCACTCCAGCCTGGATGACAGAGTGAGAAAAAAAAAAAAAAAGGCAATTGAATATATAGACCTTTCTTTCTAAAGAAACAGTAATAACTTAGAGATGATTATACTCATTATGAAGGCAGTCTTAGCTTTAGAAAGTTTTTGATTCGCATGATTCAGCTGGAAAACTTTGCACAGGTTTTCTGATCAATTGTCTTCAGTAGCTTGAAAGCAAGCCAGCAGGAAAACAGCAAAGTAGTAGTGGTTACTACCCCAAACCCTGGGTTCAGTGAAAAAGAAGATAACTTAGTTCTGAGATGAAAACTGAAGTCACTAATATTTGACACAGTCCCTGTACAAAGATGTGGCATACACAAAATGACTTGAGAACGATATTATATAGTGAGGGAAGTGTTATGTAAGGCAAGGCACTTCTATAGACTGCATTTTATTTAATTTTATTTATACTGCATTTTATTTAAATCAATATATCTAAAATATGAAAATTCAACAATTAAAATTAGGCAAATTTCAAGGTTCTAAGACACCAAAGTTAAAGGAACAAAAATCTGTGACATAGGCAGAATTGAAGGCTTGATTATGAACCTAGTGTGGGCTTAGCCAAGAAAGATAAAGGTCCCCTGACTCCCACTTACCTGCCCAACCTAGTTACTAATAAGCGTTTTTGAATACCTATTCTGTGTAGAACTCTGTCTCAGTAGGCTCTAGCACTCTCTTCCATAGACAGTCATGAACTTCCCATACATTCCAAATGTACCCACATATTTTCTTAATTTTCCAAAATCAAGAACAAAAGTAGGGACTTTAATCTTATTCCTAGTAACTCTATAGATAACAAAGAATTGCCTCAGCATAAACCACAGGGTACTAACCACTAATATAATAAACAGAACATACATATGCAGTGTTTCTAGGTCTTTAAAAGGCCAGCTATCTCTACAAACAGAAATATCATGGTGATTATGTGTGTTACACAACAATCCAAACTACAACACAGCAAACATAAGCTTGCTATTGTAAAATATATCTCTTCCTAATAGTCAGCTACTTCATAATAAGTAAAGATAGCAATTATTACTTATGAGATCAATTGAGTTTTGGGGGAGAAAAGGAAGAGAATGAACTTAAGAAAACTAGACTTGGAGATGTCTGCATAAATTATCCTTGATGTCTTTGTTCCCTCATATGAAAGAAATTTGTACAGAAAACATTTCAAAAATAATGACCCTAACGTCTTTCGTAAACAAAATCCTGGTAGGCTGGAAAACCTAATGAATTTAATATGAGTAAATCAAATCTTTGTGGCTTGGGTGAAGTGTTCTGAAAAATAAACTTAAATTGTGCTTTTAAAGAACACAATGTTGAAAAACAAGTACTCTCAACTATTTTTGAAAAAAGAATGAAAACAGCAATAACTTATATTGTCAAGACTCAAAGAAAAGAGGGCTAGAAATACATGACATTAAACAGCAAATAGAAAAGTCTTCCACCATTTCGGAGGCTGAAAATTGAATTTCAGCAAGGTTTGAATGATTTAGCCCAATTGCATAGAGATAGTAGCTGATGCAAGGTTAGATTTAAGAATTTTGTTTATCCGTATATTTTGGTATTTGCGCAAACACACACATATAGAACACTGGTGAACTGAAACTTTTCTTGTGATAATATATGCACATACACACATACATATATCTATACAACACACTCATGCACACACACACACACACACAGGGTGGGAGGGAGGAAGGGAAGGAGAGAGATAAATGGGGGGCAGTTTATAACTCTGCATGATTCTTACAAATTAAAAAAAGAAGTATATTTTCTATAGTAGACATGTAAAATAGCCCTCAATATGAGACTACTCATTAAGAAATTTGAATAAAATATTTTATTATTTAAATAACTAAATCCAAGCTATATTGCCTCTAAAGTTGTACTGTCCAATGAGGAAGGCACTAACCACATGTGGCTGTGGTACCTTGAAATTTGGCTAATCTTAATTGTTGAATTTTCATATTTTAGATATATTGGTTTAAATAAAATGCAGTACAAAAAATAAGTTTACTTGCTTCTTCTCATCTTTTCACTTGCTGCTAGGAATTTGAATATTGCATTTGTGACTTGAATTACATATCTATCAGACACTGCTGCACTAGAAGGTGAAACTCAATGATAAGATACATGAAACTATTATTCTAAAACCCAAAGAGTTAAATGCAATTAAATTCTTAGAGAATATATTTTCTCTTTAGTTTGACTCTTTGCTCAGACTTGTAAGTCTAATTAAATGAATAGATTATTTGATAAATAGAAGTAAGGAACAATATATTAATGCATTGAAAAACCACAAAAGGATGGGATTTGCTATGATTGAAAACATTTATTTGAACAGTTCAAACAAAATTGTTAATTTTGGCTTGGATGTTTTTCCTAGGTACACATTCACTGGAATCTATACCTTTGAGTCACTTATAAAAATCTTGGCAAGAGGGTTTTGCTTAGAAGATTTTACATTTCTTCGTGATCCATGGAACTGGCTGGATTTCAGTGTCATTGTGATGGCGTGAGTAATTTTGAAAATTTGATAAACCTAAAGGAATGAAAATAGTCATAGCACAAACAAGGTCGTTGTGTTATGTATTAGATGTAGAGCTTTCTTGTTAGTCAAGTTAACTATATGGATTTGTATTTTAAGAACACATATTAGAATACATATTGCAATGTAAATACATCCAGCAAATGATCAATAAATGGGATTATCTTCATGTCATATAGTCTTCCTCTTCATAAAAATGAAGTTATTCATTGACTACAATTTAATAGCAACAACCGCACTTTGATTAGTTTTGCAAACAAATGTGTTCATATTACTGAAAATTACATTGAAATAAAGCAACACAATTTTGTTTCTTAAAAGCAACTTTCAGCATATGGCACCCTGAGGTCTATAGCAACTCCATTTGTTAAACTCACAGGGCTCTATGTTCCAAACCCAGCATTAAGTCCTTATTTAGTATAAAATTTGCCAAAACTATCAGTAACTCTGATTTAATTCTGCAGGTATGTAACAGAATTTGTAAGCCTAGGCAATGTTTCAGCCCTTCGAACTTTCAGAGTCTTGAGAGCTCTGAAAACTATTTCTGTAATTCCAGGTAAGAAGAAGCTGGTGTAAGGTAGTAGGCCCCTTATATCTCCAACTTTTCTTGTGTGTTATTGTGTTTGTGTGTGAACTCCCCTATTACAGATATGTGACAGAGTTTGTGGACCTGGGCAATGTCTCAGCGTTGAGAACATTCAGAGTTCTCCGAGCATTGAAAACAATTTCAGTCATTCCAGGTGAGAGCTAGGTTAAACACCGAGGCTGACTTTAATTGTTAAGTTTGAAATCAATTTATAATGACTTATAGCATTAGCCTTGTTGCTTATTATCATAGTTCATCCCATTCAATAATGCCAATTGATGTTTTGATGTCAGTTTAGCTCCTAAAATTTTATAAATTACACACTTATTCATAAAGTCAGCCTTTGAGTTTAACAGAAAATTGCATGAGACGTCTTCAAAAAAATGCTAATTTTGGCCTCTTGCTCTCTCTCTCTCTTTTTCACTACCATGGCTTTACTAACTGATTTGGATTTTACCATTCACTGCAGATGTAGTTCAAAAATGGATCTCCTTTTACAAAGGAGAAAAGATTATTATTGAAGAGCATGTGTATAGCATGAGACTTACATTATCTTAAAATTCTTTTCTCCTCTAAATTACTACTGCTTGGAAGCTAGAATAAAGAATGGATTGGTGGAAAATAGCTTCATGAAACACAAAATCTGAAATGAAAAATAACTCCAAGTTTTTTTGTACATTTGTTCAGCATGTAAAACCACACAAACAAAACTTCCTGACTAGATATTTAAACCTTCATATTGAATTTCCAGCAAGCACACTGTTCATGTGTAAAATCTGCTGTTCATCTATTTCCCAAATCATCAGGCTATCCATACAGCTTTGGTGTCTAAATAGTCAAGCAACCATTTATGGGGGAAAGAGAATGTGTGTGATTATTAAGAAATCATGGCTTCTGGCACTCTTCCTCAGGTGACCTATAGTTCTCTCTCTTCAGGTTTAAAGACCATTGTGGGGGCCCTGATCCAGTCGGTGAAGAAGCTTTCTGATGTCATGATTCTGACTGTGTTCTGTCTGAGCGTGTTTGCTCTCATTGGGCTGCAGCTGTTCATGGGCAACCTGAGGAATAAATGTTTGCAGTGGCCCCCAAGCGATTCTGCTTTTGAAACCAACACCACCTCCTACTTTAATGGCACAATGGATTCAAATGGGACATTTGTTAATGTAACAATGAGCACATTTAACTGGAAGGATTACATTGGAGATGACAGTAAGAAGTATTGCCACATTATGTTCACCTCAGTGTTGCTGAATGAGTTTTCAACTATAAATAGTTGAGACTGTGGGTGTACAGCCACCTTTAGTCTGAGACAGTCAAACTCTGATTTATTCCTAATGTGAATAGGATTAATATGAAATAAAATGTTTTTGTTTTTGTGCTAACAGGTCACTTTTATGTTTTGGATGGACAAAAAGACCCTTTACTCTGTGGAAACGGCTCAGATGCAGGGTAAGAAACGTAATATAGTTTCTAAGATACAGAACGGTTTGTGAAAAAAAAAGTAAGTAGGAAAACATCTACATGGTTATATGTGTAGCCTTACCATGTATGTGATAAAGAGTGGTGCTGCCCACCTAGGAAGAGTGGTGCTGCCCACCTAGGAAGTGCCTTGTCTGCCTTACTGGATTGCCACTGGTCCAAACTCAGAGCCATTAAAAATCATCCCTTTGTGAAGACCTTTCACCAGAATTTCACAGTTAAGATGTTCTTAAACTGATGCCCAATGTGTGAAGGCCCAGAGTCTGTCTTTGCTGTGCATCCATCAGAGCTGTTACGAAACACAGGAAGGAACACAAGATGGGTCCCTTTTTATTGGTGTACATATGTATCAATGGGATGAGTTTTGTTGTGACTGGAAAAGATCCAGACTATAATGTGGTCTTCAGGGTGCAAGCACATTTGGGGAAGTGCTTTGAAATATTTAGTATTCTTGAAAGAGCATGAATTTCTGTATACGAAGAAGCCAAGGGTGCATGTGTACCAAAGGCATGTCCAAGTCTGAGTCTACGTAATGAATAGTTATTTTAGGCCACATTTTGCAATAAGAGATGCTGTAATATCTTAGTCATGCTGTTGGTCTCTAACCCTTAAATATTTTCCTAAGAGTATTGTAAGTTAATTTTGAATCAAAATAGGGAATTTTTTAAGAGCCAAGAGATAGCAATAGTAAGTGACTCTTAGGACATGGAACTTAAATATATTTTGAGTCATCCTTTAAAAAGGAAAACTGGTGTAGCCATAAAAATCTAAGAGAGTTAATGAAAATATATACAAGTTATATAAACAGAGCTTTGGGGAATATTTTTTTCTTGGCAGTTTTCCTAACCTTTATTACGTGAATGTAGTGGGTAAGAGCATAGGTTCTACAGTTCATGTATACCTGGGTTCAAATCCTAACTCCACCATTTGTAAGCTCTTTGACCTTGGAAAAGTGTCCTAAGCACTCTGTACCTTAGTTACTCATCATTAAAATGGAGAGAGTAATATTCTGTCCCTTTGACAGTTGTGATGATTAATTACACAATACACATAAAGTATTTGAACTAGCACATAGCCAATTGTAAGAATTTATTGTACGTACCAGCCTAAGCAACAAAGCAAGACCCTACCTCTACAAAAAATAAAATAAAATAAAGTAAAAAAGAAAGAAAAGAAAAACCTAGCCAGGCATTGTCATGCACACGTGTAGTCCTAACTTCTCAGGGGGCTAAAGTAGGAGGACTGCTTGAGCCCAGGAATTCCAAGCCACTGTGAGCTATGATCACGCCACTGCACTTCAGCCTAGGTGACAGGCTGTCTCTGAAAAACGGCCGGGAGCGGTGGCTCACACCTGTAATCCCAGCATTTTGCAAGGCAGAGGCAGGGGGATTACTTGAGGCCAGGAGATCTAGACCAGCCTGGCCAACATGGCAAAACCCTGTCTCTCCTACAAAACACAAAAATTAGCTGGGTGTGGTGGTGCACACCTGTAATCTCAGCTACTCTGGAGGATGAGGCAAAATAATCTCTTAAACGTGAAAGATGGAGGTAGCAGTGAGCTGAGATGGCACCACTGCACTCCAGCCTGGATGACAAAGTGAGACCCTGTCTCAAAAAAATTTTTTTTAATAAATAAAAAAAAATAACAGACACACACTCTCTCTCTAAAAAAAAGAATTTATTGCCTATTGGCTATTATTTATTATGATGATGGTTAACATAAAAGCCCAGATAAAATTTTGGATAAATTTGGTTAATACATACTTTATTCCTATTAAACCATAATAATCGATTCCCTTTAATGAATACCTATTATGGCTTAAGTAATTCACATCAGCAGTCCCCAGCCTTTTTGGCACCAGGGACTATTTTGTGGAAGACAATTTTTCCACTGACCAAGGGTGGTGGTGGGAAACAATTTCAGGATGATTCAAGCACGTTACATTTATTGTGTACTTTATTTCCATTATTAGTATATTGTAATATAGAATGAAATAATTGTACAACTCACCATAATGTAGAATCAGTGGGAGCCTGATCTCAAATGATTCACCTGCCTCGGCCTCCTGAAGTGCTGGGATTATAGGCATGAGCCACTGTGCCTGGCCATTGGTGATGAGTTTTAAATACAAAATCATTTTGTATTTAAGTGGCACATTCCATTAAAGAAATAAATGATTTGTATTTTATTAAAAGTAAAAGCCTCTGTTCTACAAAGACATTCTTAAGAGAATGAAAAGACAAACCACCAACTGGGAGACAATATTTGCAAAGCACATATCTAATATAAAAAAAAAATGACTGGGGCCAGGTGCAGTAGCTCATGCCTGTAATTCAGCACTTTGGGAAGCTGAGGGGGGATCATTTGAGCCCAAGAGTTTGAGACTGGCCTGGGAAGCATAGGGAGACACTGTTTCTACAAAAAATAAAAAAATTAGCCAGGCATGGTGTAGTGTACCTGTGGTACAAGCTACTCAGGAGGCTGAGGCAGAAGGATTACTTGAGCCTGGGAGGTCGAGGCTGCAGTGAGCCGTGATCAGACCACTGCACTAGAACCTAGGCAACAGAACTGTACCCTGTCTCAAAACAAAACCAAACTAAACTAAACTAAACAATGAACCAGTGTCCAGAATATCTAAAGAACTCTTAAAACTCAACAATAAGAAAACAAATGACCCAATTGAAAACGGGCAAAAGTTCTGAACAGATACCCTACACGAGTATATAGTACAGGTGGCTATTAAGGAGGTAAAAAGGCGCTCAACATTATTTGTCATTAGAGAATATTGCAAACTAAAACAAAAATGAGCTACCACTGTACATCTGTTAGAATAACTGAAAAATGTATCTGGCAATACCAACATCTGATGAGGATGCAGAATAACAGGAACTCTTGCTTATTGCGGATGGGAATGCAAAACTAGACAACCGCTTTGGAAGAGAGTTTGGCAGTTTCTTACAAAATAAACATAGTCTTATACCATATGATCCAACAGCTGCACTACTAGGTATTTAGCTGACCGATTTGAAAACGTATGTCTTCACAAAAAAACCTGCATGTGAATATTTATAGCAGCTGTATTCATAATGATCCCAAACCAGAAGCAACCAAGATGTCCTTCAAGAGTTGTATAGATAAATAAATTGTTATGCCCATACAATAAAATATTATTTAGTGATTAAAAAGAAATGAGCTATCAAGATACAAACAGGTATTAATGAGTGTTAAATGTATATTTCTAAGTGAGAAAAAGCCAACCTGAAAAAGCTACATACTGTATGATTTCAATTATCTGACATTCTAGAAAACACAAAACAATAGAGATGATAAGAAAATAGTGCTTGCCAGGGGTTCATGGTGAGGGATTGTCTAGGTAAAGCAAAGGGGATTTTTTTTTTTAGGGTGAGAACCTGTTCTCAAAGATTCTATAATGGTGAATATGAAACATAATGCATTTGTTAAAACTCATAGACCTTTATAACACAAAGAGTGAATCTTAATGTATACAAATTAAAAGAAATCTTTTGTGAGGTTTGGGGATCCCAGGAAGAAATAGAGTATGTGACAAAAATATATAAATGTATTGCAAAATATGAAACAACCTCACTGAAGGTGGTGGGGTAATAACATGCTAACCTAAATAACTTTGGAAATGAGTGAGGTCTGTAAGACTGAAGGTAAAAGGAACAATACTCTAGTTGATAAAGTTGTTTCCAATGGCAGTATAGATTAACAATCCTGAAACCACTGTGCATGTGTACCAGTACTGAGCAATTATAAACATATATGTCTCCTTGTTCTGTCAGCTGAGACGGCCTAGAAGCAATGACACCCCAGTAGCAACAAACACAGCTAGCACCCAGATCTTGGTTTCTAATACCATTTTCCAATAAAAAGAACTAGTGCTCCTTGGAGAAATGATTGATTCTAGCACTGGGGAAGAAATTATAAAAGATCAGCCTGGAGCATCTGATAGTGCTTGAAAGTAAGAAAGTGTTAAAAAATAAACAAACAATGCAACCCACAACCATGGGCTATGTCAAACTGTTACAGATGTCAACTGAAAGAGCTTCCAATGGCCAAAGATGAAGCAATTTGAACAAGAAAATAAATGAAATATCATTGAGTTTCATCCAAAATATAAAATGAATCTCCATAACTACCTGTTAATTGAAGTGATTGAATAATCAAACAAATTATGAATAATGGAAAAATATCCTGTGCAGAATAATTTCAAATAATTTTTGTATATACTTAAGATATACTTAAGTATATACTGAAGGTTCCTTAAATGTGGTCTGTACACAGGGACTTTATTTCAAAGAGTACATATGGAAAAGGAAGAAAACACTACCTCAAGATGGGTGGTGAAAGTTAACATCAACAGTGATAAGTCATAGTGATAAGTATGTACCCTTGGCATGATGTGATGTGATGATAGTGACGTTTTACCTCTGTAGTCTTCCACCCACAAATCCATAACCTAAATATAATCATGAGACAAACATTAGACAAATCCCAATTGAAGGGCATTCTACAAAATATCTGACTAGTAATCCTCAAAACTGTTGTGGTCATCAAAAACAAGGGAAGTCTGAGAGATTGTCACAGCCAAGAGGAGCCTAAAAAGACACAACTACTAAATGGAACGTGTATCCTGAATGAGATCCTGGAACAAAAAAGGACCTTCAGAAAAAAACTGAGGGTTGGGCGCAGTGTCTCATGCCTGTAATCCCAGCACTTTGGGAGGCCAAGGCGGGTGGATCACGAGGTCAGGTGATCGAGACCATCCTGGCTAACACTGTGAAACCCTGTCTCTACTAAAAATGCAAAAATTAGCCTGGCATGGTGGCGGGTGCCTGTAGTCCCAGCTACTCAGGAGGCTGAGGCAGGAGAGTGGCGTGAACCCAGGAGGCAGAGCTTGCAGTGATCCGAGATCGCGCCCCTACACTCCAGCCCGGGTGACAGAGCGAGATTCCATCTCAAAAAAAGAAAAGAAAAGAAAAGAAAAGAAAAAAACTGAGGAAATCTGAATAAAATAGTAACTTTAGGTAATAATAATGTACTAAGGCTGAGTGCAGTGGCTCACACCTCTAATCCCAGTACTTCAGGAGGCCAATGTGGGAGACTGCTTGAGCCCAGAAGTTTGAGACCAACCTGGGCAGCATAGCAAGATCCGATCTCAATTAAATAATAACAATATATCAATATTGAAAATGGCATGGAATGTATGAGGCCTGTACTATCTTCATACTTTTTCTGTAAATACAAAATTGTTATAAATATTAACTGTATTTTAGAAAATTCTATAAAACCAGCTATTGAAATGGTTAATTGATTCCCCACTCTTTGGCTTTTTTCTGGCTTTTAATTTTTAACTATTATTTCTTGCCACTTTGTAAAGAGTAGAAACATGGTGATGTCAGAGCCAAAAGTGTGTGATTGCTAGCTCTCTGCCATTCTAAATGTCTGTAAATATTTCTTTGCATCTAAATTTTCTATTGGTCTTCCTAGTGAATGTCGTCTGGTAAGTTTCATGGTGAGCAATCACCTGAAGTGTTCTGGAAATGAAAGCAAGATAATTCGTCACAGATAGCAATTTTCGGTTTTGAAAATTCCTATAAGTCAAATCAATTGAAATTGCTGTAATTTCTATACTGACCCTACCTCCGTTTATCTCTCTTATAGCCAGTGTCCAGAAGGATACATCTGCGTGAAGGCTGGTCGAAACCCCAACTATGGCTACACAAGCTTTGACACCTTTAGCTGGGCTTTCCTGTCTCTATTTCGACTCATGACTCAAGACTACTGGGAGAATCTTTACCAGTTGGTAAGGTCCAAATGAGCATGCATAACATTTACTTTTATAGACATATATGCAATGAAAAGCATAGGCTGGGTGTGGTGGCTCATGCCTGTAATCCCAGCACTTTGGGAAGTAGAGGCGGATGGATCACTTGAGTCCAGGAATTTGAGACCAGCCTGAACAACATGGCAAAACCCCATCTCTACCAAAATACAAAAATTAGCCCGGCATGGCGGTGCGCACCTGTAGTTCCAGCAACATGGGAGGCTGAGGTGGGAGGATCACCCAAGCCCAGGAGGTGGAGGTTGCAATGAGTCGAGATCATATCACTGCACTCCAGCCTGGATGACAGAGTAAGACCCGATCTCAAAAAAAGAAAAGGAAAGGGAAAGGGAAAGGGACCTACTTATAATGCTCTGGAATACAGAGAAGGGTCCAGTATAAAGCAAGTGTGCCAAGAATCCTAATTGCTCATTGAGTCAGTACCTATATATGTACACTGAGAACTTTTTTCATGTGAAAGGCATTCTGCTAGGAACTACGGGGATGCAAATGATGTTCATGACTCTGAGGAACTGATAATCCAGTTGTGGGTATATAAATAACACGTTAAAATATTTTAAAAATCAATGATGTTGATGTGAAAATTTCAAATGAAAGCTCTAGCTATTAACTGAGACTGGAAGAGGAGTAAAGCAAAAGTCATCCATTGATGATATGGAGAATAGACTGCAATGCAAATGAAATCCCAGTGAAAGGATTTAAAGGTTCAGTGCTCTCACTTGTCATATTATTGCTCTGCATATGAACTCTAATAAAAGCATTATAGTGGGGTTCACATATATATCCACTATATATTAATTTAAAATGTATTTATATCAAACGAGACTGCAGTCAAGCCTCAAATAATCTGATTCTTAATTTTGTGTGTTGAGCATATCAATACCAAAAAACTCTTGGTGAAAAGAAACTGGATACTAAAAAGAGAATTAGTGTGCTGACTATCTAACTGTGGTAACCAGATATTTATTTGGGGACATTATACTAAAATACTGATGGAATTATCCCCCGTTTCTCCTAGACATTACGTGCTGCTGGGAAAACATACATGATATTTTTTGTTCTGGTCATTTTCTTGGGCTCATTTTATTTGGTGAATTTGATCCTGGCTGTGGTGGCCATGGCCTATGAGGAACAGAATCAGGCCACATTGGAAGAAGCAGAACAAAAAGAGGCTGAATTTCAGCAGATGCTCGAACAGCTTAAAAAGCAACAGGAAGAAGCTCAGGTACTGAGTGATAAAAGCAAAGATTTATCATTATTATTATTAGTTTCTAAGTAGAAATAGTGTTATACTGTAGAGGGTAGATTCGTACTGCCTTTTCATTTCATATACAGGCGTTGTCATTAGAAAAAGAAAAATATTCACATATGGACTTGTTTATGAAGTTAAAGTTGAATAAACTTTTTAGACACTGTATATAAAGAAATCAGCCAGTGGGTAGAAAATACATTAGGGATAAGGTTTACTATGGAATTGTCTCATGGAACCTAAGAGGGGAATTTAATTTTTTATTTAATTTAGAAAAGAAATAAAACTGATATTTCTAATTATTAGTGATTCACCCCTAATTATGACATTTGAGATTTTGTTCTGAAGTTAATTGATTTTAAAGGTTGACAAGAAAACTTTATATATACCTATGCTTAACAATTCTTTGGGATTTCTGTAACAAAAAATTTAAAAACGGTGTTTGCTATAGCCCACATCAGGATATCAGGAAGGTGTCTAAAATTAGATGCCAACTTGAGATTTTTATCAATATTAAAGTCTGTGTGAGCTAGGGGTATAGTGAATGGGGTATTAATGTGTTGAGGAGAAGAGATGGAAACACAGTACTGCATTAAAAGACAGAAAAAAAAATCCATATAACGAAAGGTGAAGACTCTTGAAAGATATAGTAAAAACCCTATTCATGCCAGTTAGAATTATAATTTCTCAATATTTTTGCCTACATTTGCTATGGCCAGTCTTTGTAATTTTAGCCATTCTAATAAGTATGTCATTGCTGTTTTGATTTTCATTTTCCTAATTACTAATGATAAGCATCTTTTTCTCTTCTTATTTTCCATCTGTATAGCTTCTTTTATGAAGCGGTTGTTCAAATCTTTAATCCCCTCCTTTTTTTAGTTAGGTTGTTAGATTTCATATTATTGAGTTTTGAGTGTTCTTTGACTCTTTGGGATATAAGTCCTTTCACATATATGCTTCTCAAATATTTAAAGTACAGTTTATCTATCCAGCGTACTATTTCTTAGCTTTTTTGTTTAAATCATTCTTTTGGATTGAAGAAACTTTTGCCAAGTCAACACCACAAGTATTTTCTTCTAAATTTTCTTCTAAAGTTAGTTTTATGCTTTAAATTTAGGTCAATAACTCATTTTAAATTAACTTTTATATAACATATGGGTGATATGTTGAGATTGACTTTTTAAAAAATATGAGTATCTAATTATTCCAACTGCATATAAACAAAACATTCATTCTCCACTGCATTACCTTTGAACTTCTGTCAATTATTAGTTGTCCATAGGTGAGTGTGTCTATTTCTGAATTCTATTCTGTTCAGTTGATTTGTCATTTTTATACCAACACCACGCTCTCTTAATTACTGTACCTTTTATGATGAGTCTTGAAATAAGATAGTGTAGGTCCCAGCTTTTTGTTCTTTTTTTTTCAAAGCTGCTTTTTGGCTGTTTTATGTCCTTTGTAGTTCTCTATGAGTTTTAAACTCCATTTGTCATTTGCAATTTTAATGATTTCTATCGTTGTCTTCAAGTCAATTATCTTTTCTTTTGCACAATCTGTCGCTAATTTTATCCAGTATATTTGTCATCTGAAACATTGTAGTTTTCATCTCTACAAGCTTGATCTGGGTCTTTTTTATATTTCATGTATCTCTAATTAATATTGTGAGCATACACAATACAGCTACAACAACTGTTGAAGTTTCCTGTCTGCTAATTTGAACATCTGTGTCAGTTCTTGGTCAGTTCTGATTAATTTTTCTCTTTATTATGGGTCATATATTTCTGCAGTTTTATGTTTCTGACAATCTTCAATTGAATTCCAGACACTGTCAATCTGGGATATAGTTATGTCGTTTATGCACAGTTTGATCCTTTTGTATCTTTAAACCTTTGAAAATAGACAGGACCAGAATACCATTTATTCTCAGACTAATTATTCCTCACTAGTGGATCAAGACCCTTCCTAATACACTACCCAGTGCCCATTTAAGATGAAGTGTTTGCCAGTATAGGAACAGACACGGTTCTGGCACAGTGTGATTGCTGGGTAGTGTTCCCTCTAATCCTCGGCCTCAGGTAGTTTTCTAAGACACATGCTTGTTGAATAATCTTCTCAGTACTCAAGGGGAACCTGAGATCCCTAGAGTTCTCTCTCTGCTCAACTGTCGCCTCTGTGGTACCCTGTTCTGTGAACTATATAGCCACCCTGATTTTCCTAGATTCAGCTTCATCTCATCCATTCATAGAGTCTGCAGAGATATTTCCTCTCTACATCATAGTCTGGAAGTTCCAGACCATAAGCTAAGAAAAGCATAGAGCTGGCTTGCTTGCTTTTCCGTTTTCCAGTATCTTAAAACATTCTGATCTGATGTCCAGTGTCTTCAAAACCACTGTAACATGAATTTTGTCTGTTTTATTGGTTGCTTCAGAAGACAGTAAATCTCGTCTCTGTTACTGCATTTTGGCCAGAAGCAGAAATCCAATTTTGTTTTTATGCACTGGCTTTTTTGAGGATTTTTTTTTTTTCTCAGATGAATGGCTCCCCATATTTGAAGTGTTCTTTGGATGACAGTATATACTAGAAATTGGTATATTCAAAATTTAAGTTTTTAACAATTTTGAGTTACTTTGAAGATGCACAACAAATAGCATTAGGTCCTTTCTCAAGGCATTTTTTTGGTGAAATGGAGATGCAGCAATGAATTGTTTAGTAAATTACTGAGCTCAACCATAAACTTAGCTTTGGGTGAACATGCTGGCTTGGCCACTTTCGTCTTACCATTGGGTACAAAGTAGTAATGTGGATATACCTTATTGATTTTATACAGAAAACTCTAAACAAATTTGGTGAAACTTGAAAATATTTAAAAATATACCTCATGCTTGCCAGAAAGTTCTACATTTGAATTATTGAAGAGTTTTATTCTATATCGCTATAAATAAAATACATTTATAAGATAATAAAATAGCTATTTACAGGGCAAATACTTTATTTCATGATTTTAAATAAATGTTATAGGAAATAATATTCATAAATTACATATGATTGTATTTTAAAGCACTGGGTTTTTCTATTATCATTAATAAAAGCAGACAAATTAATGTGCTTGAAAATGCTACACAGATAATACAGTACGGAAATGAGTTATTCTAAAATACAGCCATTTTAGAGTAAAATATGGCATCAATTAAAAGAGTATAGTCTTTTTGACTTAGAAATAAACATGCGCTATGTCTAGTAGAAGTTTAAAGAACCTATGATTATGATGAGTTCGGCTAAAAAACATCAGTTCTATTAACCTAGTAGTCAGTTACTGAATTTTAGTGACAAAAACATCACAATTTGATTCAGCTTTAGCTTCATACATACAAAATTTAAATTTATCCAAGGTAAAGTATAGTACTGATTGGAGTAGCACAGTGCCAAATCCATTTTAGTTCCTTATTGACAACACAGGTAATGATGACCAGTAAATTATCAATGTTGAATCCAGGAGGAAATTGTGGGCAGAGAGAGAGAATTAGTGCACCTATGAGATCATTTATGCTGCAGTGTAGCTTAAGTCTCACTAACCCCCTACGAGTCTTCAAAACTTACTATCTAGCCAATGACTTCATGAAGGCTAGCATCACTTCCATCTTTCTTTATTATTGGTTGAGTGGCACCTAGGGCTAGTCATTGTGTAGGCATGAGAAAATAACGTGGAGAAACACAAACCCTGCAAACAAATCAATGTTTTGTCCTAGATCATTCTAATTGTGTTTGGCATTTAAATTATGATATTTAAGTGCCTAATGTTGCCCAGCTTAGTATATCCCATAGCAGTCTATATATAGGAAAAAATTGGGGAGTAAGCTCTAGAACAAAATTCAAAATAGTAGCTCTTAAGGAATCTAATATAATTGGGGTAGAACAGAAATAGGTATAATGTCTTGTAGCCTTGAATGGGATTTTAACTGGATTACATGTGTAAAATGAATGAAGTATTAGTTATGTGGTTATATTTTTATGGACACACAGATACAGTGAGTTACAGAGCCTATTTTGAATCACACAAAAATGTTATAAGACAATGTTATTTCCTGAGTAAATACTAAGTGAAATTTCTTATTTGTTAAAAGAGGAATTCAGTAAGTTGGCTGTGAAAGTAACACTATTATTCTAATACGCAGGACATTGGTAGAATCACAGAGTTCGGTATAAACAAGTACACAGAAATGAGAGATGACAGGAAACATCTGCCTTTGAGGGAATTGGCAAATCACTGGAAGTGGAACAAGTGACAAATTTGAGTTGATGAATGACACAGAAAATGTGTCAGAGGTTACCTTTGTTGCCTTAGAAATCTGTTTTGGTTTTGAAATATTTAACTGTTACCCAGAATAGATAGGGAAATAACATCTTATGAAAAACAAAGTTTGAGGCCAGGTGCGGTGGCTCACACCTGTAATCCCAGCACTTTGGGAGGCTGAGGTGGGTGGGTCACTTGAGGCCAGGAGTTTGAGATCAGCCTGGCCAACATGGTGAAACCCTGTCTCCACTAAAAATACAAAAATTAGCCCTGCATGGTGGCTCATGCCTGTAATCCTAGCTGTTCAGGAGGCTGCGGCAGGAGAATTGCTTGAACCTGAGAGATGGACGTTGCAGTGAGCCGAGATCATGCCATTGCACTTCAGCCTGGGCAACAGAGTGAGACCCCATCTAAAAAAAAATATATATATATATATATACATATGGAAGTGATTTAAATGAACGTAAGTTTTAGGATTATGGTGAGGAACTATGACCACCACTTCCTTTGTTTCCAGGGACAAACAAGTCAATAAATGATTAACACTGCGTGTTGAGTGTTTGTGTCTATATAAAATGGAAAAGAGAATTAAGGAGTTTATTTGGATAAGAAGGGGTATGTGTGTATACATATATTCACTGTTTCAACAAATGGTGTATATCATGTGCATCATATGTATCAATCACTATGTAACTATATTTAACTTGCTACAGATTTTTTACTTTATTTGGCATATATAGTCAGAGTTATAAAATGTACTTAATATTTCTCATTTTATGTCATGAATTATATTAAAAGTGATACTGATGATCAGTAATTTGATTAAAAATCTGGCTATGTGACTATATAAAATTTTATAAATATCTAAATTCTGAATTAGTGTTTCATTTAAATGCTGGGCATTATCTTATATCAAGTCTTATATCTGAGTTTCCATTATGAATATAGTGCTTAATATAAATAAATATCCGTTACATTTTGTGTGTTGTTTGGTCAAACACATAAATTTAAAATCATGTTTAGTACTAAGTTTCCCTCCCCTGAGATCATTGTAATCCTAGAGAATTTGCAGCATAGTAATTTTAGATTTAAAATCTTTTCTTAAATTTTAGTTAACATAAAGTTTAAAACTGAAAACTACTTAGCAGGGTTTGCTTCTTTTTAAGAAAGGTGAAACATAAAGCACAAAGTGATGTCACAGTATTATAAATAGCTTTTATCTCCATTTCTTCCTAAAATATGTTGTTATACAGACTGTTATGCCAGTCTTTCATGATGTCTTGAAAAGTCAAGGCTAAATATGTCTTGTTCTTCCCCCACCCCCACCCCAGTGTCTGAGAAAATTGATAGCAAAATATATTTTTAAAGCTTTATTCACAAATTATTTACTGAGCCCTATTTATGTCAGGTGACCATACCAGTCACTGAGCATACAGTGAGACAATTTCTATCCAGCTTATAGTTGGTGGGAAAGATAAACAATACAGTAGATAAGTTAGAGTTGTTTGTATTTAGTGATGACATATGTAAAAAGTTTAACTGATATTGTCATAATTTAATCGTTTCCACTTCTGTGGTTACATTTTCAAATAGTTATATGCTTAATGAGAACTCAACTTTGATGCTCACCATATTGTTTCATATCCTCTGTATGTCACTGTTAGATCATTTCCAGTCTAAAAATACTATTTTCCATGTTTCACCTCAGAGCTGACTGTGTTTCATTACAGGTATAGAAATTCAAAGTGCTTAAGAATACTTAGTGCTGCAATATGGAAAGAAAATATTTGAAGCAGTTCTCATAACCCTTTGAATGAATTTATGTGTTACTATGTTAATCATTTGTTATTATTTATAATATTAAATGATTTATGAACATTTAAAATGTTTAAAGTGATACATAATAAATTTTCTGGGAGTAATATGACCACAGAGATGTGAACTACAGTCCTAAATGTAATTCAAACGAAGGAAGAGGATAAACTAGCTAATACATTCCCCTACTTCCATCTGGAGGTAAAATAGTACGCACTTTAAATGTTTTGCGTTCACAAAAAAGAAAAGAAACAGTCTTTTGTACTGGATTCAGAGGGAAAAAAAATTACTACTTAGTTGCTCACAAGTGCACACAGGAGGAAACATTTTACAGATGGAATCAGAATGTAGTTAAATGAGCAACCACCACTAAGAAAACATTTGCTTTTTAAAGTATAGAAGATACTATGGAGAGAACAGTTGTCCCCTCCGCCCCCAAAAAAAGACAATCCAGAAGATAGGCAAAACCATATTTTTCTTGCTTTAATACATACACTAGCATATTGCTTTATATGATTTAAAATGTAAGGGTTGTTGTTAAGTAAACTCTTGTGGTGAGACAAAATAAAAGGACTAGAAGAACAGACTTTTCGCTTATAGTTAATGAGTCTTAAATGGCAATATTTTAACCATACTCCACTGTTTTCAAAGCTCTGTGTTCTAAACAGTGCCTGACTTTGTTTTACGACAGGCAGTTGCGGCAGCATCCGCTGCTTCAAGAGATTTCAGTGGAATAGGTGGGTTGGGCGAGTTGTTGGAAAGTTCTTCAGAAGCATCAAAGTTAAGCTCCAAAAGTGCTAAAGAATGGAGGAACCGAAGGAAGAAAAGAAGACAGAGGGAGCACCGTGAAGGAAACAATAAAGGAGAGAGAGACAGCTTTCCTAAATCCGAATCTGAAGACAGTGTCAAAAGAAGCAGCTTCCTTTTCTCCATGGATGGAAACAGACTGACCAGTGACAAGAAATTCTGCTCCCCTCATCAGGTATGATTTTCGACTAAGTGCTCTGGTTTCTTTGTCATTGCTATTGCTTTTTCGTTGTTGTATTTTGTTTTAGTACACTTTTGTGCTATCTGACTTCAGTGAGGTATGGGGAACTAACATTTAATATAGTTATTTAAATTCTTATCATAGTCTGTCTTCAAAGGGATTTTTATTAAACCGTTCATAAAATGTTCACCCTTTCGAGACTGATATATATAGATAGATATATTGATATCATATATATAATATATATATTTGATATAACCTATATATATCAACCAGTGTGTGTGTGTGTATAAACAGACTTTTCAGTGAGAGTTTGGGAATCTCTTGTTTACATTTTCCACTTTGAGACCCCAGATAAACTTGTTTCCTTTGATAATGAGTTTCTGCCTTTGGTATCCAAAGTTGTGATTGTAACACACACATAAATTTTGAAAAGAAATGTTCTTTGGGTTTTATCTTTATCCTTTGATATGAGAACTGGACTATGGTAAGTCTCTATTTTGCTTGCATAGGGTCATGCCATGGTACATTAGAATGAAATTATGACCTAAATGTTCTTGAAGAGAATAGCATCAAAGGTAGTCTATTTTGTGCTCTGATTTAATGCCAACTACCTAGTTCTTCAGCATAGTTTTAAGTAAAAGAGTAAAAATTAGTTTCAATTATTTGTTGTTTAGTAAGTTTTATGGATTAGTAAGTTAATGTATTGCTTACATATGACTCATGTAAAGAATAATTAGTTTTAAAATCTGTGATAAGTACAATTATGGCTTTGAACACTATTTGGCACCATTAGAATTTCATGTGCTATGAATTGCAAATGCTTCTAATCATAACAATCTTGAATCAGAATTATACCCTAAAAATAATGCTTCGAGAGATAATATATAAGATTAATTTAATCAAAAACTGCAAATCAACCAAGAGGTATGATATATTTTTCATAAAGAAAGAAATTTCTAAAAAAACAGAAGTAATAAACACAAAATTCAACATAGTATTTACTTTTGGTTGGGAGAAAAGGTAATATGCAAGTTCTCAGTGAATGTTTTATAATCTATGCTTAATATGTAAACAAATATTTTTAAAGAAAAAAGGAGACTATATCAATAACTTAAAATTGTATTCTCATATTAGAACAAAATGGTCATGAATACACAAAGAGTTTTAAGATAAAAGCCATTTATTTAAGACAATATCAATATCAAGAAATTCAACTATTACTATCTTGTGTAATACAAATATAAAATATATTATCAAATCAGTATAACACATTCGGAATTAACTTGAAGCTCTGGAGGGCAACTTGGTTTCTCAGATCAGATGTTTTTTTCTTAAACAGTCACCCTTGATATTTTGGAATTCTTAAAACTATTAGGAGTTACTAGAATTAAGAGTATATGAGACTATAGCATAATGATGCTATAGTGAACACAAACTTTTGTGTTCATATCTCAACTCCAAACTAATTCTGTGACCTTGGTCAAGTCACTTGTACTTTGTAAAATTTCTGTAAAATAAAGTAAGAATACCTACATTAAAGAGTTTTATGGGACTAAGCAATATATAGAAAATCTGTGTGATAAAGAATAATTCTCTTATTAAGTTAAAATTAATGAATGAATTTCAAATGAGGGAAACAAAACTTTTGAGTAGTTTCAATTACTCACAAATGTATGTACGCAGTTTGATAGCAGTATTATTTCCTTTATTGTTTCATCATTTTGCTCAAATAAAAGTTTGCAGGTTAGTTCATTCAGTCCAATCAACAAATATTCATTGATCACCAACTATGTGGCAAGCATAATTCAAGATGCTGAAAGTACCTTAAAGAACAAAAGAGACTCAATTCACTGACCTCATGGAAATCTATTCCCAAGGAGACAGACAATAAACAACATAAATAAGTTATAGACTGCGTTAGAAGGTAACAAATGTTAAGGAAAAAAAAGTAAGGAGGAAAAAAGGAACACGAGCCATAACTGGAAGTAAAATTTTAAATAGGGTGGTTTACAATGACCTCACTATTTAGACATTTTGGGAAAGATTTGGAGGAGGCAAAGGAAGAGGCTATCTTATGGAACAGCGTTCTAGGCTGATGATAGAGGAAGTGCAAAACCCTGACATGGTAGCATGCCTGGAGTGCTTTAGGAGCAACTGGTAGACTTGGTTTGCCAGAGCTGAGTAAACCCCAGACAGGCAAGAGCAGGGAGGTTAGCTGATGGCCAATGTTTTAATACTAAAAACAGAAACAGTACATACATATGGTAGATGTCGTTCATTTTATATTTGTAAATAGAAGACAGATGGATAGATAGGTAATTTCAAAAGTGAAAGAAATAATCTCTTAGTTTTAAATCTGCATATCCTAGTAAAGACAGGCTAAAAGCATACTAACAAGCAGAAATATACCATAAACAGTTTACAGTTTCTGATTCTGTAAACAGAAAAGGAATCTGGTAGAAAGAGAATCAGTGAAGGTGGTGGGGACAGGAAACATAAGATAGACAGTAAACACTGCTCAAATCAAACATATCTTCTGAAAATGTCAAAGCAGAGAGGCCACAAATTGTGGGTACCCTGTCTTCTATTCACATAAATTACAAATGTTATTTTGTTTGTTACATTATTTTATTTTTAAGCAGATTATATATGTTAGTAGTACAAAATAAAGAAGTATTTAAAAGTATAAAATGAAACCTCAAAATGCTAAGTACTTCCAACAAATATTCACTTTCCTTATTCCCACTAGAACATCTTAAAATTCCCGGCATCTTTTTCCATCTTGACTTTTCCCAACCCACTTGGAATCCAAAGCCTACCTGCATGATTGTGTCTTACAGACCTAATTTCTTCTATTTTCCCTTTTGTTACTGAAAATTAAGAAACAGTCTACATTTATCTTCTGGGAACAAGATGAAAAAGATACCTGGGAAATATGTTTTGACATGCCTGAGGCAAAGAAAGATGGCCTTTCACTCCTTAAAACATTAAAGCTGGTTTTCCCTACAGAAAATGTTGCCACATCTGTGGGTATTCCCTCCACTCTGCTGCATCTTCCAGTGTGTTATTTTTGGTTTATTTTCTCTGAATGCTATTTCTGTTATCTCCTTTTTCCATCTCTGTTGCCTTGAAAGCTGCGCTCACACCCATTATTATACATTCCAAAGAGTGAATAGAAGTTTTGAATAAACTCAGAGATCTGGAACGCCTTTGAAAATACCTGACATAAAAATATCCAAATTAAAGGCATGTCCCAGATACATAATGGATGCACACACATACCACATACTCCCAACCAATATTGTGTAGACCGATTTTCAGTTTTCAGAGACAGTTTCAGAACATAGGTGTATTGAGGTGATTACCAGCCATCCTAGGGATTAATGTAAGACCAAGTTAGTATTTCTCTGAGTGTAGGATGAGGTCCACCCTGTATTAGAATCACCTGGAATGTGTCAAGAAAATTCAGATTCCAGAGTCCTATCTGCTACTTGCTGAATCCATATTCCAAAAATCTGGGACCTAAAAATATATATTTTTAACTCTCAGAGTGATTCACATACACTCAAATGTTTCAAAACACTAGTTCTGGGCTGGGCGTGGTGGCTCCATCTTGCTGAATCCATATTCCAAGAATCTGGGACCTAAAAATATATATTTTTAACTCTCAGAGTGATTCACATACACTCAAATGTTTCAAAACACTAGTTCTGGGCTGGGCGTGGTGGCTCATGCCTCTAATCCCAGGGCTTTGGGAGGCCAGGGCGGGCAGATCACCTGAGGTCGGGAGTTCGAGGCCAACTTGACCATCATGGTGAAACCCTGTCTCTACTAAAAATACAAAAATTAGCCAGGTGTGGTGGCGGGCACCTGTAGTCCCAACAACTCAGGAGGGTAAGGCAGGAGAATAACTGGAACCTGAGAGGTGGAGATTGCAGTGAGCCGAGATTGCACCACTGCACTTCAGCCTGGGCGACAAAGTGAGACTCTGCCTCAAAACAATGACAACAACAACAATAAAAACACGAGTTCTGGATATAACTGTTATTATATTGATCATTTAAATAGAGTCTGAGGAAATGAAAAGCATTAGCATTCTTTATTAATATGGGATGAATTGATGTCTTCACATGATCTAATCTCTTGACCACTTTGCTGTAAAATCACTCTACTGTCTGCCCTTTGGTAGACAAACCTGCCACAGGAATTGAGTATCACACAGACACACCCTCCGATGGATAAGCTGGACAGCCAACAGTTCCTGTGGAGAATCTAACCAAATCCAAAGGAACAGAGCACTTTTTAGTGAATAATATCCTTCCAAAATATCACTGAGACAGAGGACTACAAAGATTATTCTGGTGCTTTGCAGTCTGGGAAAAGCCATAAAAATAAAGCTAAAAATGGGGCCTATGAAAATCAGCATGACCTAATTAGGCAGAGGAACCAAAAATAAGTTTGACAGAGTCTGCCTTTTCTGTGTTTTCCACTAAAATCATTTTATTTGGTTTTACACTAAAACTTAGAAGAAAGAGAAGATCCAGGAATGTTTGCTGCTGACATATGTATATGTATATGTATGTATGTATATTACCCTGGGTGTGAAGAGAAGTAGGAAAGCGAATGAGAGAGCGAGGAGGAATGCCATTGTTCATGATGAGAGGAGAAAACAAATATTCTGCAGACTGAATAGAGATGTTTTTGAAAACTATCTGCAAGACTAGAATACACACAGAATTATTTGGGGTTGCTAGTTTCAAATCCTTTCCAAATGTGCAAGAGGGAACTTCAAGCTAAATCCTCATTTTCTGGTACTAGGAAACAGTTCGCTTAACTTACTTGGGAATAGCTGTAATAAAAAACGTTTTGAATTGTCTCTTTCTTTTCAATACAGTTAAAGTAAAATCAGAAGTATATGCTATTTTTTACACCACCCGCTGGTGAAGTCATGTTATATGTCTTGCTTTTATAAGCCAGTGTTATATTTTACACAAGAAGAGTAATTTATGTAGCAGTTTAGGAATCCTCTCTGTTGTGTTTGCTATGACATGTAGTCTCTCAAATAAGGTGAATCATTGGTTGCCATTTGGGAAACTGTTAGCAAATTTGGAAGACAACATCGTAGGTAAGTTTTGTGACTTCTATTCCCATATGAGTAGAGACAAACCATTTCAGACAAAGAATAAACTAATTTTCTTTCAGAATTCAAAAGAAGGGAATGGAAAAATAGTAGTTTTTTTTTAAAAAAATAATTATCCTGAAGTGAAATACTGGCTACAATGCAACATTTGAAATAAATATTTTAAATTTGAGCCAACAGTCTCACTTGAGCCAAAACTTATTCTCCAGGTTGCATGCCCTTCAGATTACAGCATTAAGAAGTAGAAGCTACTTATTATTTGTTTAACCACTACTCCCATCAAAAGTAATCATTTAGCCTTTTCAGCATCTGGTCCCTAACCTATAGCATTATGATAACCCAATCCACCTGAAGTGAAGACTAAATGAAGTGGTTGCATACTTAGTAAATTGCAAATCAGTATTGTTAGTCAGAAAAACACTCTTTTACTTAAATTTGCTTTAATAAAAGTATTAAAATATATGTGTCCTCTATAAATTTGATAATCCATGTTTAAGAGCAAGACTATACTAACTCCAAAGAAAATAGATCTTTTAATATTAATACTTTTATTTTTATCAAATAATTCTGTTCTCCCCCCACCCCCCATCCCATTCCTTTTTGCTTTCTCCACAGTCTCTGTTGAGTATCCGTGGCTCCCTCTTTTCCCCAAGACGCAATAGCAAAACAAGCATTTTCAGTTTCAGAGGTCGGGCAAAGGATGTTGGATCTGAAAATGACTTTGCTGATGACGAACACAGCACATTTGAAGACAGCGAAAGCAGGAGAGACTCACTGTTTGTGCCTCACAGACATGGAGAGCGACGCAACAGTAACGTTAGTCAGGCCAGTATGTCATCCAGGATGGTGCCAGGGCTTCCAGCAAATGGGAAGATGCACAGCACTGTGGATTGCAATGGTGTGGTTTCCTTGGTGGGTGGACCTTCAGCTCTAACGTCACCTACTGGACAACTTCTCCCAGAGGTGATAATAGATGACCTAGCTGCCACTGACATTATTCACCAATTTGCAATAATCAAAGCCTGGACAGTTTAGGCTGTTATACCGTCCTGCTTCCTCAAAATGAAAAGTTGGTAAAAATAATACATGATTAATCAAAGGGAAAAAATAGAATATTGAGAATCTATTGAATTGTACGGGAGCATTAGTTTTTGTTGTATGGGAATTAATTGTAAGGGACCATGGCTTTAGGTTAAAAGGGCCCAGTTTTTAGAGTCTGCTATGAAACTACATATCTGCAAATTTGGTAGACCTACCAAGACAAATAATGGACATTTTCACCATCAAATCTGTAAGATACATAATCACCAAGAATTGCAAAATTATCTATTCATATTATGGAAAATTCATATTCTTAAAATTAAATATTATAACCAATTTGTTGATAATGGGCAGTTTCATACAACTGTCAATATTTACAGTGCTATTTTAAAATGACTCTAAAATGTGCTGTTTTTTAATAGGAAGAGATATAGAAATAATTAAAGAAATTTCAGGAAAGCACACACATTTCATTGTACATCTGTGTTTGTGCATGGAAAAAATTGGCCCACAAATGTCAATATAGTCAATATAGCCTCAAAGAAAATAATTCAGCCTTGAGACTCTATAATCATAGTATTTATTGGGGGGGATTGATCTGATTATTAATCATTGATAGAAGATAAAAATAATTTTCACCTAAATGAAATAAAATAATAAATGACTTTAGCATGTTTACAACAAATTTCCTTGAAAATTGTGACAGGTTAATTAAAATATTTCTGTAATATAATTGTGTTATACAACTGCATCCACTGGTGAATTCCTTTTAAATAGTACTACCTGTGATAACTTTTTTTTAAAAAAAGAAACTGTTTATAACTTAACAATAATTCAATATTTTATTCCTTGAAAATTCTTAACTGGAAAAATTGCATGTCGCATGATTTACCAAAGAAATGCTATGTGGTGTTGTATTACTTATTGGAAAGAGTGGTTTGAGCCATCAGTATTTGGTTTGCAGGGCACCACCACTGAAACGGAAGTCAGAAAGAGAAGGTTAAGTTCTTACCAGATTTCAATGGAGATGCTGGAGGATTCCTCTGGAAGGCAAAGAGCCATGAGCATAGCCAGCATTCTGACCAACACAATGGAAGGTAAGAAGCAGGTCATGGAACAGTCAACTTTCTGTGATTATGTGCTTTGTGAACTATTCCTTCTTTTCATAGAGTTACTGAAGTCTATTACCCAGATCAAAACTATATACTAGACCTAAGAATGTGATATGTGGAGTATATTATCACATTGATTACAAAAACTAATATTGGCCTTATTTCTTTTTGAGTTGGGTCCTTACCTTGCTTGCAGAGTGATATTTCACCACTTGATATTATATCAATGAGGATTTCTTCTTATGTTATGTTACTCATATGCAGATAGAGTATACTCTTCCCCCTTTCTAAGTCTTGGTATATAGAAGCATAAGGAAACATTTCTTTCAGGCTTTAGTCTGTTCTTCAGGCATGGAGGTGTTGATAGGGTTGTGGGAGCGCTTGAATGAGTTGGACAAATCAAAGCCTGTCCTCCACTCCAAGAGAGGTCCTACAAAAGGGTCTCTCTTCCATCTTCTACATACACAACAACCATTACATTCCTCCAAAGGACCATGGACAGATATGTTCATTGATTTTGACATACAGGAATGGGCAGCAACTATTTATACACTAAACTTGTTCATACTTCACACAGTCCTCACTCCGTGAAGTCTGGAGAGAGAATATATTAGTACGGCCCTTTTTAGATCAATTGTATGTCAATTCTAACATATGTTCTTTAAAAAACATCAATTACATTTTGTATCATGTCTTCTTGGTGTATTAGATATACAGTCACATAATAATTATTTTGTAACAGGCTTCATCCATTAAAATTTCAAGTAATCTTTTAAATACATGATGCTAAAATTCTAAAAGATATGTACAAACCACAAAAGTAGATTTGAGTCTGAATGTATACTAAAAAGAAGGGCATACTACATTCTCATTGTGTGCAAGATTAATGTTGATATGGAAACTATGAGAGGAGAGAATAGTTCATAAATGTTATCACATACATAAGGGATCACAACTTTAGGAAATGTTTTTAAAAAGGTGCTTTCAGAAGAAATCATAATTATTTAAAATTTTAATAGTTGTGTAATGCTTATTTAAAATTCTGTTTTGACAAAGAGAATACAGCAATTTAATCAATCATAACCTAGTGATTTTAAAGCAAAATATTAAATTCAAAGTGCTTATTTTCTGTATTTAAAAGAAAAAGTCAATCTATATGACATTTTAATTAGTATTTTCTGAAAATATTTAATGGGATTCTCTTCTTAAGTTTCTTAAGTAATATGAATTTCTATTTTCAAATATAAGCATCAATTTTGTTAAATGATGTAAAATCTACTGACAATAATAACTCATTTTTGTTGTTATTTACTACTCTTCCTCTTTATTGTCCCTCCAGAACTTGAAGAATCTAGACAGAAATGTCCGCCATGCTGGTATAGATTTGCCAATGTGTTCTTGATCTGGGACTGCTGTGATGCATGGTTAAAAGTAAAACATCTTGTGAATTTAATTGTTATGGATCCATTTGTTGATCTTGCCATCACTATTTGCATAGTCTTGAATACCCTCTTTATGGCCATGGAGCACTACCCTATGACCGAGCAATTCAGTAGTGTATTGACTGTAGGAAATCTGGTAAGTACATTTGAAGTTTACTTAATTACTTTGGCAGAGGTGGGAGACATAGACCAAAGGGAAAGATCTATTTGTGCTGTGCTGAACCCAAAAATTGTATGCTCTTTCCTCATAGAAAGAAATATCTAAGGAATATTACAGGGAATCTCAGCAATAGAGCCTAAAACTCAACTGGTATGAATGCTGATTGTTTAGGCCAATGTCTGTGCTGATTGATCGTGGTGTCTTACCAGTTGTAAGCATCTCAAAATCTTTACAGTTGTTCTTGCTGGAAATGTGGGTCCAGATAAACTAGGAGATCTAATTGTGGCTCCACAAACATGTGGTTTTAACCTACACAGCCTCTAAAAAAATCATGTCCATTGAAGGGATGACCCAAAGATTGATGTATATTTAAAAAAAGAACATCATTGTTTCAAGTTAACTACCTAATAAAAAGCTTCAGTGATATTCATACAAGAAAATAAATAGTTGCTAAATGTGCATTTGTGATTTAGCCATACCTCTGGTTCAAATTACTGAGCATGCATCTGTGTCTGTGTGTGCTGATCAAAATGGGTGAACAAGTAAGAAAAGGGTTTACATATATTATTAATCAAGACCTTGCCCTGTACTAACTCAAACAAACTTGGGGCAAGGGGTAGTGGGAAAACTGGAATGGAGGGAAAAGGTAGACTAACAAACTAAATAAAGGGCAGTATTGCAGTATTGCAGTCTGACTTCAGGAACAATTTTCATCAAGGGCTTAGATATGGCCTGCAAGTTCACTGCATCATTTGTCTTTAGGTCAGCAAATGTTCAGTAAGAGCTCACTGATTTTTACATCTTACAACCTCTACACTGGAAAAAGCCTGAATCTCCTTTTGAGTCTCATTCCAAAGACTCCTGATAGAACTTCAGCATAATATGGGTCAGATGCTCACCTCTGATTTAATCAGCCTTGGCAGGGGGTGGAATCGTGTGAAAACATGGCAGTCCTGAGGAATCATGGGAGCAATTGCCAACAGAAGGGGGAAAGGAAATGCTGGTGGACAACTGGATAAATGTGTGCCCTAATAAGTGACCTCAAATTCTCTGCATTATTTGACTCAGTAGAACACTCACATATTCTTAAGATTTTCTTCATCTTTGGCAAAGGCCGTGTCCCATTTTTCTGTTGTCTCTCTCCGTGTTTACATGGGAGTCACTCAATGAATAACCCACTGGTTGATACCTAGCCAAAAAGGCTGCTACAGGTAGCATGATTTTGCAAAAGAACACAGGCTTTGCAGTGGAGTGGAATTGAGTTTGACCTTAGTTGCCAGTGCTTACTAGTGATATGGCCTCTGGACAAGTCTGATAAACAATCTGAGTCTTTGTTTTCTACTATTGAAATGAGTGTAGTAATACCCTTCGTGCGGAGTTGTTGTGAAGGTCACATGAGGTAATGTGAAAGCACCTAGACTGTGCCTGGCATCTAGCATGTGCTCAATAAACAGTTTCCTTCCTCATATATATGCTATTACCCTTTCAGACCTTTCTTTGAAATAATGATGGAAAATATTTCTGGTGTAGTTTTTGTATTTTTCCCAGGATATTGGACAGTTAGGGAAGTTGAACAGGTGAAGGAAGATTTTGGAAACTTGCCAGAGTGAAACAGTAAATATAGAATTCCAATGTTGGAGCAGTTGAGTATGGAAACACAGGATAAGAGAGGCTGGATTATAAGATGATTGAATGAAAAAGCACAAGACAAAAGCATCAAATCTAGGTCCTAGTCAAAGTGGTCATGGTAAATATCTGTGTGGCTTTGAAAAGTCACTTAGATCCTTGAGTCTATTTTCTCAACACACATATAAACAATGAGTGTGTTGGACTAAATGATGTTTTATGTATGTTCCAGTTCTACAATTCTATTACTTGATGGGTAGTAACTGAAATAATGAGGTGGGAAAGTGGAATGGGAGACTGATGCCTGGTAGATTGTTGGTGATAGAACCATCTATAAGTTCAGTGTAGTGTTGGGGAAACAAAACTTATCAAGATAGAGAGCATAAATTATAGGGAACAGACCTGAGTTATTTATTTCTAACCATAACAATAGGAGAATATGTAAAGTGACTGACTCTATTGGTTGATACCTCCTTACTAAGATTAACATATCAATAATGCATTGCATAATTTACAAAGCATTTGTTCATAGAATATCTTATTTCCTACCCATAACAACCTTTATCATAAATATTTATACATATGAAAGTAATACATATATTTAATATATAGGCAGAGAGAGAGCATGTGAGAGAGAAAGAAAGAATTTCTATCATGGGTGCTTAGCTGACTTAAGACTATATTATAGATCATAGATGATTACACAGCATGTTTTGTGGAGAGCTTATAATTTGCTCATTAACATAAATTTAGAGTATCTATGGACTAGTTTATTACTGCTCAAATTATTGCATACTGCCTTATATTATACATGAGGACACTGAATTGTGGAATTTTCCATCTTAACTTAGATCAACATACCCCATTTTGTATTGTTTCTGCAGTACATAAAAATTACATCGCTTCCTTGTTGATGAGATTAATCAAATTTGAATATCAAGAGATCTTGAATCTCAATTAAGTTTTGCTAAGGTGCTCTGTATTTTTGTGGAGTATTTTTTTGTTTGTTTTTTAATCATTATAAAATGCTTGCAACCATCATAGGGATTCAATAAGCAAAAAATAGCCTATCAATCGTAGTAGGTTAGACAACATCTTCATCATAACAAACATTTCCAACCTACCTGACAATGCTGAAACTAGATTCAAATGTACCAAAAACAATCCCATTGATTTTTAAGGCCTTAACTGAAAACATTTACAGAGATATAGCTGTCATTTTGGATTACTAGTTGTAATAAAAATATTATTTTTAATGAAAAGTTTCATGGTGGGATTACATTTTCAGATAAGCGTAAATTTAGGGTATATGTTTTTAAAGGCATGAGATCTAGTCATTTTAGAAGAGCTGAAAATACCACCTTATGATTTTCTATAGAAAGAGATGTTTGTAGATTATTTATCTAGATGGTTCTAGCTCACTTTAAATAATATATTTCTATCATCAGAGTGCCTATTTCAAATAATAACTGCTTCTAAAAGTTTTATACAAGAAATAAAATTTGTATAGTTAGAACTTACTTTGTATTTACCAGGCAAAATCACTATTTGAAAAAAAGAATCTTTCATGTGTTATTCTATAAAATGAAAAATACATTTTTCAATGGGCATTTCACCATATACCTGGATTTTCATGTACTAGGCTTGCTTAAAATACATTTAATTTCTATTTGAGTGAATGGATGACTACCGTCAGGCTGTTTTTTTTTCTGTGATGGGTATTTTTCATCTGTGATTGGAAACAATGAAGTGTTAACTGAATTTATACATTTGTAAGGGTGGATCAATATTTCTTTTAAGTAATACGATGTTTTAGGAAACCAAATAATTGTTATACTGTTATTTTGACAGAATTCCTTCAAGATAAAGGCTGATTTATCTTGGTAAATGCTAAGCTTGACTTTACAGTCATAAATCGCAATTTTTAACTATAGTGAATTAAGAGAATTGCTTTAAAAGATTTTCTGCAAGAGTGATTTCACAATTCTTCATGTCCTGTGTCTCTCAGCCTATCATTTTGAGTTAAAAAATAAATGCTGTGTTTGTTTCATTGTTTTTCTTTCTATTGTCAAATACACATTTATCTAGCCACTCAAGTGATTTATTAATCTTATTTACATGTATATGCATACTGAGTATTTTCTCCTGCTGGTTTCAATTAAATCTGCAGTTTGTTACTCTACTAATCCATTAACCTTAATTCTGAGGCATGCATCCAGAGATCGTTATTATAAACCATTAACGGCAAACTTACTCTTGTTTCAGGAATATTTATAAAATTATAGAAATAAGATGGTATCCCTTAAAAAACACAAAATCAAAAACAAAATATGGTTTTTATGAAATCAATTTTTAATAACTTTCAATAGTATGTGGATTTGTTCCTGATGCAATACTACCCAGAAATGAATTTGGTTGTGATTGTGTTAGAAATGTAGTGTACCAACAAGGGCAATAATTCAGGAGCTATTATTCAATACCAGATTTAAAATGTAGACCATGAAATGTTTTAAAATTAGTGTTTTTCTTGAAAATCCAGCAGATTCATTAAATAATAGCACTCTGCTTAATAAAATACTCTCCCGAGGAAAAAAAAAAAAAAAAATGCTAGACATGGCTGGGTGTGGTGGCTCATGCCTGTAATCCCAGTACTTTGGGAGGCTGAGGCGGGCAGATCACTTGAGGTCAGGAGTTCGAGACTGGCCTGGCCAACATGATGTGAAACCCTGTCTCTACTGAAATTACAAAAATTAGCTGGGCATGGTGGCCCATGCCTGTAATCCCAGCTACTTGGGAGGCTGAGGCAGGAGAATCACTTGAACCTGGGAGGCCAAGGCTGCAGTGAGCTGAGATCACACCACCGTACTCCAACCTGGGCAACAGAGGGAGACAATGTCTCAAAAATAAATAAATAAAAATGAAAATGAAAACAAAACAAAACAAAAAGCTAGACTTGAGTTGATTTGTCACATTTTCTCACTTTAAATTTTAGATATTTTTATTCCTGACTATTAATGTTCTTCTTTATAAATTCACATAGCATCAGTGTTTTTTAGTGCTCTTGAAGTAGTACTGATCTCTATTTTTAGGTCTTCACTGGAATTTTCACAGCAGAAATGGTTCTCAAGATCATTGCCATGGATCCTTATTACTATTTCCAAGAGGGCTGGAATATCTTTGATGGAATTATTGTCAGCCTGAGTTTGATGGAGCTTGGTCTATCAAATGTGGAGGGATTGTCTGTACTGCGATCATTCAGACTGGTATCTATCTATATATATTCCTGTCGCTCATTGGCACATTTATTTTGAAATTGAATCAATGTATATTTATATAATTATTAATTTTAATTTTAATTTTACAATAATATATGACATTCTAAAAAACATATAAACATCCTCTTTAAGTATAAACAGTTTCTAAGATTGATGAAAGCACTTGAAATACTTTATAATGATTAGGTATGTAGGGCACATTTGAAAACCTACATGTACTTTCTAAAACTGTGTTTTAAGTTTATGAAGTTTTTTTGGCCTTACAGTCTGTAAAGACATGCAAATAAGAATTTTAGGCCCCAATTAATTTTAGCTTTTTCTTAACCTTACTTCTATGAATGGGGATTGTTTTAAAGCAACATGAGGGGAAATATTTGATGTTATTGATATCTTAAATAATTGTATAACAAACTTTTTAAATTATAGTACAATTTTATTGAGAAATATATACAATTTTTATTGAAAATTAAGCAAAATGTGTATTTCTTCAAATTTTTTCTGTACATTTGTATCATATTATTTAGTTTATTTTACTTTTATTTTATATTGGCCCATAAAAATATATGATTTATACTTTTAGTATTTCTTTTTACTCTCTAAAATAGAACCTGAAGATAACATTAGTTTGCTAATTTAAAAATGTCTCTAATCAAAATACCAATTTGTTTACATGGGCATATCTTTTGATGAATCAGAAATGTTTTATTTATTATTTCTGAAATGTTTTATTATTTTTATTTTTGCCCTTAAATGATATTATGACCTGATTTACAATTCTAATATTGTTAACACTGTTTTTTCTGGATTTGAAATTGAATTAGTTCAGCATAGTTTGAGTTTTGACATCTACCATATGTGGTTCTATGATACCACATACCAATAAAATAATGTATAAAATTATATTATGATTACTACTAAGAGTATCTTTTCACTTGATTACAGCTTAGAGTTTTCAAGTTGGCAAAATCCTGGCCCACACTAAATATGCTAATTAAGATCATTGGCAATTCTGTGGGAGCTCTAGGAAACCTCACCTTGGTATTGGCCATCATCGTCTTCATTTTTGCTGTGGTCGGCATGCAGCTCTTTGGTAAGAGCTACAAAGAATGTGTCTGCAAGATCAATGATGACTGTACGCTCCCACGGTGGCACATGAACGACTTCTTCCACTCCTTCCTGATTGTGTTCCGCGTGCTGTGTGGAGAGTGGATAGAGACCATGTGGGACTGTATGGAGGTTGCTGGCCAAACCATGTGCCTTATTGTTTTCATGTTGGTCATGGTCATTGGAAACCTTGTGGTACGTATGTATTACAAATGCTCGTAAATTAGAACAAGAGCAGACAGTAGCTGGGAAGGTGGCCAGATGTGGTAAACATATCTCTGGTTTATAGTAAGTGGCCTAGACTAAAATCCCCCTATTAGTACTCTGAGAATGAGCAAGTTATTTAACTTCTCCTGGACTCTGGTTTCCCATTTTTTATGACATTGGAATAACAAAACTGAAATCATATCTTTGATGTAAAGATTAAATCAGGGGTATTTATGAATTCCTGGGGGGCATAAATATTAGATTTTCCTTTCTTCTTCAAAGAAAGTAAATTTTTATCACTAAGATGAATTGTGTCCTAATATTGTTTTGATAAGAAAATGACCTCTACTAATTCTAAAAAGACAACTATCTATTCTATAATCAAATTGCTCTTTGCATGTTCATAGTTCATGTAGTTGGCTTACTCAGAGATATAGGTCATATAGTACCAAATTTTGAAGACACATTTCAGTGAAGTAGACCATTATATTTTAGCTATGCATTGTAATTATCCAAGTAACTTGGAGGAGGACAAAATGTTTTCTTCCCTGAATTTGCATTACTAAAGGAAAACCAATTATTACAGTTTAACTTATTCATATGTATGGACATTGTCCAGACTCAAAGGGCTTACTTTTAACTGTGACTTAAAATCACTACTATAAAAACATAGTTTATATAGTTAGATGTTTAATGCTTAAATTTCTCAATCATGTGTGGGCAAAGCATTTCTTTATGCCATCACATTGGGCCTTTCCTTTGAGGGATCCATTTCAGATAAACTTGTTCAAAAGAATGCTACTGGGATACCTACAAACACGCAATTTTTTCTCCAGAATAGTAAATTAGGGAGCTCTAGATTCTGAAAAAAATCTGATACAGAAATAGGGAAACAAACTGGGGCTTTTGCCTTGCATGTCTTCCTATAGTGTAACATATTCTGAAACTCAATAACTAACTCCATTTCAGGCTAAAAATATTGTTATAAATTTTCTTTTACATCAGAAATAATGAATTATTCCTGCATTAACCATAACTTACCAGTTGGCTGGGTAGTTTTGTCACATATCCTATGATATTCTGAGAGTTAAAATTGCCTCATACTTTCTACATACACACACACACACACACGCACACACACACACACACAAGCACACACACACACACAAAGTAAGAAAAAGAAAAGTAACTCATGAGTTTAGCCTAAACCCTGGTATACTTTTAGATTTCTCTCCATCTGTTGAGCTATTTGAACACAAAAATTTCAAAGTGTATTTGATGGGAAACATGTTAAATCGTATATAATTTGCACTTAGAAATTTCTGCTGTTATAAAAGTTTGTGACCATTGGGCCAAAGGAATTCGTATTTCAAGTGCATCATTTGGTACATATCATCAGGCTATTAAATAAATGAATTCATTCTTTATATACATGAAGCTAGAAATTCCCTAGGAAAAAAAATGGTAAGATGAAGTAAGATAAAATGATTAAGATGAAAGTATCTTTTTTTTCTCTCTCTCATTGGCAAAAACCTCGAGGGCGAGATTTTGTCTTTCCACTGGCAAACCTGAGTAGATACCATTTAAAATCTTAGAAGCTCTGCTCTCCTATTGTCCCTCCCAATAGGAAAAAAGAAGAGGTGCTTGTTTTATCGTTTTGCCCTTAGAGCAAGATATCAGGTCCTTTAAAGAGTGTGTGACTTAGATATGGCATCTGAAATATAGTAAGGATTCAATAAACGTTTGCTGAAATAATTTTAGCAAAGATCTGAGTTCCCTTTTTAGGCTGTTATTTAAATGCATATTTCAATATTAAAATAGATTTTTTTCTTTTTTTCTTTTAGGTTCTGAACCTCTTTCTGGCCTTATTGTTGAGTTCATTTAGCTCAGACAACCTTGCTGCTACTGATGATGACAATGAAATGAATAATCTGCAGATTGCAGTAGGAAGAATGCAAAAGGGAATCGATTATGTGAAAAATAAGATACGGGAGTGTTTTCGAAAAGCCTTTTTTAGAAAGCCAAAAGTTTTAGAAATCCATGAAGGCAATAAGATAGACAGCTGCATGTCCAATAATACTGGAATTGAAATAAGCAAAGAGCTTAATTATCTTAGAGATGGGAATGGAACCACCAGTGGTGTAGGTACCGGAAGCAGTGTTGAAAAATACGTAATCGATGAAAATGATTATATGTCATTCATAAACAACCCCAGCCTCACTGTAACAGTGCCAATTGCTGTTGGAGAGTCTGACTTTGAAAACTTAAATACTGAAGAGTTCAGCAGTGAGTCAGAACTAGAAGAAAGCAAAGAGGTAAGAATGCTTTTAAATTTTTTGTTGCATTTCCTATGATAGCCATGTACTACAGTTATTTACTATTTTCATTGTACTTATATGCATTATTAAAAAGTAATATTGAAAGTCATATATATATATAGTGATGTTGGAAAATCACAAGATACTCTTTATGGGGAAATACATTTCTAAAAATTCCAACTTTTCACAAGAAATTAAACCATTCTGAGTATTTAGTGTATTCATTTTCTTGATCATTTGAAAATATGGTTTAAAAATGTGGCCTTTTAGGCTGGGCATGGTGGCTCATGCCTGTGATCCCAGCACTTTGGGAGGCCAACAAGGCTGATCATTTGAGTCCAGGAGTTCAAGACCAGCCTGGACAAGATGGTGAAATCTCCTCTCTACAAAAAAATATGAAAATTCACTGGGCATGGTGGCACATGCCTGTAGTCCCAGCTACAAAGGAGGCTGAGGTGGGAGGATTGCTTGAGCCCAGAAAGTAGAGGCTGCAGCAAGCCATGATCACATTACCCTACTCAACCCTGAGTGACAAAGCAAGACCCTATCTCAAAAAAAAGTAGCCTTCCAAAAAAGAGATATTATTTAATACATTACACTCTCAACTACATTATGTTCTTTAAAAAATAAATGAACTTATTTTCTTGATCTCCTTACTCTCTGCATTAGGTTTTGCTTATTTTTATGTGAAAATTTATGTACTTTTGTTAACCTCTGAAAGTCTTACTCACTATGATAGTGTTTCATTTATGAAAGTGTTATACACATTAGGAAAGTGCAAGTAGGACTGATTATATTTTGCCCAGTCAAGGATGAGCAAATCTATAGTCTTCCAGAGTAACTTGAAAATATTAAGAACTACTTTAAAAAGCTTCACCCGAGGGCTATAGTTATTTTGTAGATTAATTAACCTGCTCTTACTGTTGTATTACTAGGAAAGAGAAAAAAGAAGGAAGGGAGGAAGGAATGAAAGAAGGAAGGAAGGAAGGAAGGAGA
>NW_012117999.1:56852-96172 GCF_000951035.1 Colobus angolensis palliatus | reverse complement strand
AAGGAAGGAAGGAAGGATACTAATTATCCTACTGCATGATTAGTATTCTTAAGTTTCTATCACAGTAGTAATGGTATTAATTCTTCAATTCTGTGTTGTGGAAAAGAGGATTAAAATTCTTTACTATTATTTATTTATAGACATTTAATATATGAATACAAAGTAAGTCTAGTACAGATGCAGTTATCAAAGACACGTTTTAGCTTGAGGGTATAACGTTGACACAGTGGGAATCGAACCAACAATGTCTGATTTTGTGAGCATATTTTGGAACTCTTTTTTAAAATAAGCATATCAACAAAATTTGATCTGAAATCCTTATAATAGGTAGCTGACAATCTTACAACTCATAGCTTCCTGAGTTTTTTCAGGTATTTTAGAGTTGCTGAAAGATAGTATGATAATAAGTTGGAAAATATTTTGAAAAAGGTAAAATACCTACAAAATTAGGTAGTGATTTTTTTCTCTCAATTCCATTTAAAGTCTGCTTAGTGAGTTCAATTCTAATTTATGTTGCTCATTCTGATAAACTAAGAATTCAGCTCTAATTTTATTTCCGATCACTTGGTATGAATTTATGTAAGAAGCAATACCAGTCAATTAACAAGAACTTACTGAGCACTTTTTGTGAATTCAGCAATCTGCTGGATGCTAGGGGTGAAGGAGAGCTCTATAACAAAACTCTCCTTCAAGGAAATCTCAACATATTTGAGTAAGCTAACATGAACTCATGAAATCATTAAAGACCTATTAAAAAGTTTAACCCTGTCAGGTTGCATATAAGGCTATAGATATTGAGGACAGCAAGAGTCATTGCTAAATGGAAGAGATAAAATTGAAATAAGCCTCAAAGTTTGAGTCAAATATAGATTAACAGAAAGCAAAATGCTGAAGCTTTACTAAAGGAAAGCTGGAGCTGACAGGAGCTTGGTATTAAAGAGAGTTAGGGTTATCATTGCAGATTATCATGCAGTGATAATCTACGGAGGTAAGTGTTGGTTGAATATATAGTGGAAACTATGTTTGAATGTGTGAGGTAGTTTCAGATTTAAAGTTTTAAAGTAAGCCACAGAGTTTGGAGTTAATAGGGAGCTATTTTCTGTTCTGAAGCAGGGGAAGGCAATAGGAAAGTGCTGTTTTAAGAACATTAATTTGACATCAAAGAGTAAAACAGTTTAGAGTGAAAGATAAGAAAGATTATCTTGGGGAATATGGTGATAATCATTCGATAGCAATGAGGTGATAAAATTCTCAGCTAGGGTAATAAGTAATGAGAATTGAGACTCATTGGCAACTTGAGAAACCTACTAAAGAATCTGGGAAAATGGAAAAACAGCAATGCCACTTTCTGAAATGGCCTTTAAAAAGGGCTACCTGGTTTATGTTGGAAAAGGAGTTCAATTGGGATATACTGAATTAGAAGCATCAGTGTTGGGAAACAGAGTCTGAGTCAGAGGTCAGGGTTTAAAAATAAGGTAAAATGTTTGATAATGCAGATTTTATAATTACCTGATTCCCTGAAAATGAAGGAGCTCATCAAATAAGTAATTATAAAGTGAAAGAAAAAAGAGAAAACTAGAGACAAAGTAGCATAAAAACTTGGGGTCAAAAAGAGGCAGAAAAGCTAAAAGGCAGAAAAACTTTTTCTAGATTAATACCACAGAATTTTTTGACATCAGATTTATGGAAAGTAAATATCTTAATTTCCTCCTACCGAACAGTTGGTTTCCAAACTACTTTCAAAATTTCATAATGACCATAGATATTTCAAATGACTGCTCATTATCATGTCTTTTTAATGGTTTAAACATCATAAATTTAGAATAACAAGATATAAATCTCTCCTTTGTTATGTAATCCTGGAAAACATTTCTTACCTGAAAAAAATGTCTTCTAGGGTGATTGTAATAACTACTTAATCCTCTTCCAAGCTAAATTTTGAATACATAGAATTCAATTACAAAATGTAAAGAAATTATTTAAAATATATAAATACGTTAGTGGGAAAATCATTAAATAAATATAAAGATGTGTATTTTTATAAAGCTAGAATAAAATTTTGAATTATCTTGCACAGTAATATTAAATTCTTTCAATAAATTTTATGTGAATGATTTAGTCAAATGAATACTTTAAAAACCCACCAAAAAAGTAACAGGGCAACTCTCATACATGCTCACACACAAGATAAAAAAACAGACAGTTTTTAAAATAAAAAGCCAATACCAGCATGTTCTAATATTATAGAGCAGGTTAGATGAATTCTAGCAAAGTGCATTTTTTATTTGAAATTTCCAAAAGTTGCTCGCACACTTCAGGCGCACACTTACATTGGCTGGGTCATTCCTTTTTAATAGGTATCACACACACATGAACCCATTTAAAATAACATATCCATAAAGTGACATTTTGGTTCATGTTTCTTAGGTTTTTGACACAAGTAGCAAGAAAATATTGAACTTTACTTTGCAAAGCACAGAATATTCTTCCTCTTTGCTAATAAAGGGAGCACTCGTATAAGTTAAACCCACCAGAGTTATTTATACATTTTTCACTAAAAAAATTTCATGAAATGTCTACTTGAAGAGGAGACAGTAAATTAATCATTAATTTAGATGGTATTTGAAAACTCCAGTTACTGTATTTCTTCTGTTCATTTTCCTAATAAAGGATACCTGACTGGTGCAGCTAAAGAGAAATGATCCCTAGAAGATTTTAGAGATAAACATAGGAATTGCTGTTATATATGTGTGTATATATATCTGTATATATGAATACCACTAACATAAATAGGCTGGTATGGAAGCAAATACAAACTTTTGCATGAAAAAAGATCAGGAAATTGAAGGCATGGATTTCAAAATAGTGATTTTTTTTAATATTGCAAAAACTTGGGATTATACGAATCTTTTTGAGAAGCTCTAATGTAGAATTTCTTTGTTTTTATATTTTTTAAGTTCTCATAATCACGATTTCTTGAAATATTTATATAACTATGAATTTTTACAATTTAATTCTTAAAAGATTATTGGTTTGTCTTCCTAAGTGAAAGATATAGAATAAATGCTTTTAACAATCATATTTGAAGTTGAATTCCAAACACAATCTAGCAATATCATACTGTGACCTTCACCGCTTACCATTCTTACTTCTCACAGGAGTAAAATCAAGCTGGAGCCATCAAGAATGCAGCTCTGGTGTTTTTTAACCAGCCAGAGGCTCGTGCCACCACTTTTACCCAGGTTACCCAAGCAAGTTGTACATGTATAATCACGTTCTAAATGAATTTTGACTGGCCTGCATGCTACTCAGCTATGTTCCTTCCCCTGCCATGGCAAGGAAGTGCTAGACTTGCCCAGCTGCTCTCTGCTGAATCGTGTGACACATCACAGCATGGTCAGGCGAGATGGGCAATCCCAACATCATATTTAATTCTGCTAATGAGTTTTCTAATTTAGTCTTTAGCCTTTTAAAATCAATTGCATGCTCTATAGGATCTATAATATCTATTTTAAAACATGATAGGAATGTTTATGGTTCAATATAGTCAGGGATGTAGGAGGGCATGCATTTTTTTGTTTCTCTGCTTTTATTTCATTAAAATAAGACCACAACTTTTTGTTGTTGATTCAGCCTTTATAAGTAAATTGTATTACCAAAATAAGCCTCACAGGGTTTTTTTTTTTCTGATAGTACTGCCATTTTCAGATCATTATATTCAGATCTATGAATATAATTTTCAACCTATCCAATTCATGTGCTCCAGATGAAAATGTTTGCTTTCATGTTTTGGGGAAAGGTTCTGTAAAAAAAAAAGAAAAAAAGAAAGAAAGAAAAAAGAAAAGGAAAGAATAGGGTGATGGGTGATCCTGAGGTTTGGAGATGAAGGGCCATAGTCTGTATGCATTTGGGCAACACATATCTTGGATTTTCATGTAGGTTAAGAACAGTTATGTCTGCAAAACCATAGTGATCATTGTAAAGTTACTTAAAAAAGAAAGCATCATGATATATGGGATGAAAATTCATTACATCTTGATCATTAAGTAATTGGCCTAGTGTACCAATTTTTTATTTGAAATTTCCATGATCTATGTTAATTTCTCCCTAAATGTTCTACCCAAAACTGACCAGGCAAAAAAGAGACTTGGAAAATTTACTATTTTCAGTTTTTAATTACTAATTTTAGTTTTGTGAGGGGTAAAGGGCATCTCCCAAGATCATTGTAGATTTGTGGCTTAATGAGCTTTCATTTTATTCTATTGACTCAACTTTCTCCATTGCTTACTGCAATCTCAGCCAGAGTGTGGGTTCTGGGAGGGAAATTTTGAAGCAAAAGTAAAGAGTTTGTAAATATTGGGCAGTTTTTCAGGGCTTCTGGTGACAAGGAATATCTAATTAGTTTGGGGTTGTCTCTAGGTTTAATTTATACATACTTTTATTTTCCCTAGGGATAATTGAGAATTAGTCGCAGAATGCAAAAAAAAAAAAAAAAAAATCAGACATAAAATTATCTATGGAAAATAGTAACAAAGATACAGTCCATGGTGATTTATGCAATTTTTTATTCAGCACCAAATTTTTAGATTTAGAATAAAACAACATTATTAGTCATTGAAGAAAATCTGATTTCTTTTTCTTTTTTTCACAAGCAGAAAAGAATTAAATAATACTGGCATATTATTATTTACACCGTGTTTGTAACAGGATTCCCTCCTTTTCAGAGTCTTTATGGAAACTTTGAAAGTAGATGTTTGACTAAGGTCCGGAGCACATGCCCTTTGTGCTGTTTTTGGAATTTGGAAAGCAATGGAATAATGACTCTAGCTTTCAGTTTCTCTGTTACATGGCCAGTGTCTTCCAAATGCTCTTTGTGAAATTGAATGTGAGGCAGTTCTTTGAGAGGAGCAGATGGGTGTGTGAATAGCCATTTTAAACCCATCTCAACCTTTAAAGATGGTCTTGGTGCTTTAGTGTACTTCTGCTGGAAAAAAAAAAAAAAAATAAGGCTCGTTCAGACGAATACTTTTGTATCCTTTCTGAAAACAAATGGCCTTTTTCTTTTTCCTTTTTGATGCTCTTTTACCCTACTCTTCAACTACAGCATGATGATTTTCAGTTTCACATACCATGTTCTTATTCAGGCTATTTTAAAAATAAAAGGAGCTCCGGGGATGTTGTACATGTAATATATGTCCAGGCAAACCAGATGGTGGTGGTTCACATTTTTAATCTTTCGATAAGAGATCGTGAGAAAAAAAAAAAAAAAAAAGGAGCTACTGGCCTTGTTCTTCCCACCTAGGACAAGCAACCTAAGGGCTTCACTGTGTGGCTGTCTGCTTTTCATGTGAAATATCATAAGTCCAGATATGGTTATGCATATCCAAAAGATCAGACTAAGGCCCTGATAGTGTGTATGGCCAAAACTTTCCTCTTCTACTAGCAAGGCAAAAATCCACAACTTTTTTTAGAGAAATGGCTAGATTTTAAAGGCAATCTGTAATGGCTGAATCTTTTATTTTGCCTCTTGAATCATACAGCAGTTTGTGAGAGTCAAATATTTGATAGCTGACTGAAAATAAATGAAATGTGAGCGCATTTCAGTGGAAGTAGGCCAGTTGCTAACATTCTCTTTCATCTCTGAAAGTTAAATTTCATTATTTAATTGGATAAAAATCAAGAGCAATATTTGTCATATGGGGGAATTTCTATATAAGGTCACGCTATTGAGCAGCGGGGAATGGTCTCATGGCCTTTTTTTGGGTGTTAACTCTATTGTTTCTTATGTTGAAATAACCCATTCATTCCTGTGAGTGGTATTTGTAGTTAACCTTCTTGAAAACTTCATATTCAGGTACCATGTCTTTGAGGACATGGTTCTTGGATCAGCGTGCGGCTTCCACAGCATTGCGCCAGGCTTCTGCTACAGCCAGGCATGTTTTCTGTGACTGAATTAGGCCTGGAGAATGTTGCATCTTAAAACCTGCTTTCCAGCGTGCATTTGTAGAGCATAAGCCATCATCCCTCTGTAGACCCAGTCGTTTCTACAAGGGATGGAAGAATTTAACCTTTAAGTGCCATAAAATATTGGAGGAGTAGGGAGAAAATAGTACAAGAAAACAAGTTTGAACTTGTACTATGTGGTTTTATATGGAAGCTTTCTATTATTATGCCTATATTCCCAATTATATTTTTCTAACTACTTCAGAACAAGTATGAATTTAGTTATTTAGTATAGTCATCGAGTTCCTTAATATGGTAAATTTAATTTCAGGTTTCTTTGCTTTTTTTATATCATTGTAGTATCACAGCTATGGCAATATAAAGAAAGTAAGTTATTCTTTATATTTATTGGTCACTTGCTTTTCAATCAGTTATATGCTTTTAAATAAATTTGAAGGTCATTTTGGTTATGACTATAATAAGATGTATTACAAACCACCCTTGACTAGAATGTGAATGCCAAAGTGTTGAACTTAATTAGAAAAATGTTTAGATTGTTAAGATTACATCAGTGTATAGAATTACGTATATAGTATAGATATGTATTTTATAAATGTATACAATTTAAAATGCTTATATAGTTTTTCAAGGTGTAAATTAATGATTTAAAAATACTGCAGTAAAGTTCTTTATGTATCCAGTGACTAAAGCATATCAGGTAGTAGATCATAATTGGTAAGTTGATGTAATTTAATAAGAATGTGATTCACAATTTAATTTATAAATATAGGTAAATGCATAACTTCAGAAATTTTATATAATTGATGCAATATTTTCATAACTTCATAGAATTAAAACATAGGTACTTTCCTATGATAAATATGTGACCTAGGGCATTAAAAAATAATGTAGTAGCATTTCTGACTAATAAGATTGAATTGGCGAGGTGCAGTGGCTCATACCTATAATCTCAGTACTTTGGGAGGCCAAGGTGGATGAATCACTTGAGCCCAGGTGTTTGAGACCAGGCTGGGCAATACGGCAAAACCCTATCTCTACAAAAAAATTAAAAATCAGCCAGATCAGCCAGCTGCAGTGGCTCAAGCCTGTAATTCCAGCACTTTGGGAGGCCGAGGCAGGCGAATCATGGAGTCAGGAGATCAAGATCATCCTGGCTAACATAGTGAAACCCCGTCTCTACTAAAAATACAAAAAATTAGCCTGGCATGGTGGCGGGCGCCTGTAGTCCCAGCTACTCGGGAGGGTGAGGCAGGAGAATGTCGTGAACCCAGGAGGCCGAGCTTGCAGTGAGCCGTGATTGCGCCACTGCACTCCAGCCTGGGTGACAGAGGGAGACTCTGTCTCAATAAATAAGTAAATAAATAAAATAAAATAAAATTAAATTAAAATTAAAATCAGCCAGGCATGGTGGCATGCACCTATAGCCCCAGCTACTTGGGAGGCTATGATGGGAGAATCGATGGAGTCTGGGAGGTTGAGGGTACAGTGAGCCATGATCATGCCACAGCACTCCAGTCTGGGTCACAGAGTGAGACCCTGTCCCAAGGGGGAAAAAAAGAGAGAGAGAGATTAAATCATGACTGAGTCAGATTCTTCAACTTGGGAAAGCTGACTTTATGTCAACCTTCATAGATAAGGAAGCCTCCCATAAAACACTTTTTAGTGAAATGAAAACTAACTTACCATCTTCTAAGCTTTGGTTCATGAGGGTCCTGGGAGCTTGCAAAAGCTTTGCCAAGATTCCCTCTGAGCATTTCTTGAGGGACTTTCCAGAGCCTGAAAGATTATCTTTATAATCAGAAAATCTCTGGAATAACTGTAAAGCAATTCTCCATGAAATAGGTTCTACTCCTTGGACAATCAATAGTAGAATGGTGGCAGGGTTTTTTCCTTGTCCATTGTCAAAAGATATGTTGTGCCTCATAATGCCAGGAGAAGAGAGGTGAACTGTGATCACTGTCCCTCTTTACCTTAAGATGTATAAATACATAACCTTCAGAGCTATTAGAATAGAGATTATTTATATCCAAACAACTCAACCACATTCACAAATATATGTAATCTAATGACCTTCCCAATAACAAAAAATACACCCAGAGGTCCATATGTGTAAACGATTGATTCTATTGTCATTCAGGTTAGTGGCTATTAGGACTTGTGCTGTAAAGGGTTTGTTTTAAATATGTATATATTTGTATTAAACATAAGACACCTACAGAATACATGGAAGAATTATAATGTGAAAAATTAAACATCTCACAATTATATTAGCAGTGGTAACATGGGAAGTGAAGGGTGAGTATATTTTCTAAAGTTTTCAAATGGAAAAGTACGTGTGTGTGTATACATGTATAATTACTTTTTTATTATTAACATAGTATTTTTATTAAATAATTCCTATTTAATAAGAAAATGCATTTTCTAATATAATTAGATAGACTCTCTCCAGACCAGACTTGAGTTATAGATCAAAATGGAGAGATAGAATTATCTAAAGACTATAATTCTCTCTATAAAGTGGCATTAAAGGATATTCAAATGTTTATTGATTCACTCTTCATGAACCCAACATAACTATTCAGCGTCTGTTCTATACTTGGTGATATACTGGATCTTTTGGTATACATATGTGTGTATGTATGTAGTTGGTATACATGTGTGTATATACATAGATGTATGTAAATATGTACATATATTTAGGAGAATATTTTGTCAAAGGAAACAAGTATAATAGATTAAATGCTCTATAAAATTTAGCACGAAGAAAATCATGCAAGAAAGAATGGCTTCATAAGAGGAGGTTGAGGTTTACTATGATGAGGCTCAGAAATCATTAAGTTTGGATTAGACAAGAGGACAAAAAAATGAAACTTTCTATAACTAACCTCAAATACATTGGTTTCTTATTGTTATTACTTGTAAAGTGGATATTATTGCTGCCACTCATCAAAAGCCATAGTAATTAACCCATAAACTACCAGTGAAGTTGGAAGAAAAAGTTAGTGGCTGAGACCAAACAATTATCCAGTATTTTCTTAGTTACACCAGAAGCTGCTGCAACTCTACTGAGCAGTAATTTTCCTAGGTCTTTCTTAAATGTATAAAAATATTCTGGCTATAAGAAGCAGAAAAATCCTAGGAGAGGAAAAGATGTCTTGACTTTCCCACCTCTCCATAATGTAGAGGAAATTAATGGTAAAAAAAAAAAAAAAAAGGTTGTGCTATCATGACCCTAGTAACTATCAGCCAGAAGTGATGGCCTAGCTTCTCTATTTACCATAATCCAGCCTAGGAGGTACTGTACTAAAAAATTGTATTTTTATGTGAAGTAATTTTCATAATATATATATTTGGACATGGCTAATGTCAGGTTAATATCACCTTTAAAGTAACACAACAGAAAGTATCATCTGGATACTACCCTTTAATTAGTTCACACTGTAAAATATTAAACTACATTTGCATTATGTCTTCATTAAGTCAGGAATTTTGAGCCAAATTTCCCCAACGTGAACTGTGTTTATGGCCTTTTTAAAAATAACACAGTAACTCTTTCAGAAGGCTTTGGCAGAGTGACCCTAACACTCAGCTACCAAAGTTAATGGGGGCTTTGAAACCATTAACATGTCCATGCACTATTCTTTCATCGTAAAAGCTTTACATTATCAGGTTGTGCTGTATGTCATGTCTTTGCATCTGTTTTCATAAAACATTGCACAATCTTGTCTTCCCAAGTGATCTCAGAGTACTTATTATTTATTCTTGTAATATTACAGTGGCTCTTCTAGCCATGTGGCATGTCACAATGATTTAGTTAAAGGAAATATTCACAGCTGGATCGTATGTTGAATTCAGAATGTGCTCCTAATGAGTCTATAGAGATTCTGGACAATGCCATTTATGAAGAAATTTCCATTTCATTTAGAATTCTTTGGCAAGTATTGAATTCAGTTATGCAGTTCAAAAAAAGAGAGAGATCCATCATTTTTCTTCTAGTAAAATAAGAAGAAAATTATGTAAGCCAGAGAAAAATAGAGCACAAAGTTGAAATATAATGACTGTGACTCATGTTAATGTGCTGCTCTTCCTTTCTAAAATTATAGAAACATGGACAATACTTAGAAACAACTGGTAATGGTAATATTCTTTGCCCTCTGAAAATTTCCATCTGAAGAGGTGGAAATTAAAATTTGATTTGATGTATTTTAGTTAATATAATCATTACTAGATGTCAGCCTACCACTTTATCCAACTATTCTTGGCTTGGCCTCAATATTAACGTATTAAGTTATGTTCATATGGCATTCATATACAAATGCAGATCATAAAACAAGTTAATCAGTATAATCCATCCATTCCAGACCACCCACACTGAATGTTGTCTAAACTTTTTTTGTCTGATTCAGGTCAGTAGTCATATTATTTTGAATAGTATGTCTTGATTTACATTAAATTATTAGTACATAATGGTCAGTAACGCTAATAGAGTTAAATGCTATCACTACCTTTTTTTTTTCACAAAATGACACAGTTATTTCCCAGTTAGTTAAATAAAAGAGGGGAAAATCACATCTTTGAAATGGGATTTTGTTTCCAGAAATTAAATGCAACCAGCTCATCTGAAGGAAGCACAGTTGACGTTGCTCTACCCCGAGAAGGTGAACAAGCTGAAATTGAACCCGAAGAAGACCTTAAACCAGAAGCTTGTTTTACTGAAGGTAAACAAGCTCTAATGTAAACAAGCTCTAATGTGATTAAATACAATCTCCCCTTGTTCTTTACAGAGACTGAATATGCCTCATTTTTAAAAAATATATTTATGAAACGAGGTGTGGTGGCTCATGCCTGTAACCCCAAAATTTTGGGAGGCTAAGGTAGGAAGATTGCTTGACCCCAGGAGTTTGAGACCACCCTGGGAAATGCAGTAAGGCTTTGCATCTACAAAATAATAATAATAATAATAAAGAAAAAATAAATTAGCTGGACATGGTTGTACCTGCCTGTGGTCACTGCTACCTCAGCTACAGCTGTATCTCAGAGCTTTTGCAGGGAATCGAGGCTGCAGTGAACCATGATTATGCCACTGCACTTCAGCCTGGGCAACAGAGCAAGACCGTGTCTCGAAATAAATACATAAATTAAATAAGAAAAATATTTAAAAGAAATAGTGAAGGAATGTTTATCTTTATTTTCCTTTTTTCTTGTAAAAAGTTAATCTCTCTAGATTTCTGGATTATACTTACAGCAGTGACTATTCCTGGGCAATTAAAATGATCTGATCGGTCTTTTTGTTTTTTCTCATTCTCCATAACGTGAGGAAGCTGACCCTATGAGTTAAGTGGCATTCTAGAATGTCATGTCATTGACATTGTAATCCCTTTAGAACTCCTTGGCAATGGTGTGATTTGATTTATAGATGCTACAGTAATTACATTCCCTCCCTTATAGTTCCAATGCAGTTAATGTGCTCTGGCTAGAGCTGTTTTGAGATGTAGCTGTACTGTGGAGTTTGGCAGGGAAAGCAATAGCTGTTCTCACAGAAAGCAGCACAGTGTCTTGCACACAAATTAACGAATATCTATTATTCAGTGTGATTGGACTTAATCTGATGAGTAGTAGCTCAGAATCTTACAGCAGAAGAGTGGATGGGAGTTAGAAATAATGTGAAATCTAGGAGGGGGAGGACAAAGGGAAAGGAAATACTGACTGACGAGCTGAGTCATAGGTGTGACTAAGAAAAGCACTGAGGCTGAAAAATAAATTAGCTTCGGAAAATTGACAGTGGCTGATGCCTGGGAAGACAGCGAGATTTTCTGTGCGTGAAAAGAAGTAAAAACCCAGGATCACATCAAAATATGAATAAACAACTCGAACATGTAGTTTTGCCTCAAACCTGAGAAATGCACCTGGACTATTTTCATCAATGGCCTTGAGGCAAAATAATCCTACTGGTGGTGAAGAAGGAAATCATTGTTACTTAAGCAAATCTAGATAAAATATTTCCTTAAATTCTAAGTAGGTGGCTGAGTATATAAGTCTAAGAATAATTCAATATACAGGAGGGATGCTGAAGATAACTAGGAAATGAAGGAGATGGTTACCCTATGAAATGATTACCTGGAAGTGGAGTGGGGAAGGAAAAAGAAAGTTTATTTTTTCCTATTTAAGATGAAAAAATATTTTTAAATAAACTATATTTGATTTTTAGGATGTATTAAAAAGTTTCCATTCTGTCAAGTAAGTACAGAAGAAGGCAAAGGAAAGATCTGGTGGAATCTTCGGAAAACCTGCTACAGCATTGTTGAGCACAACTGGTTTGAGACTTTCATTGTGTTCATGATCCTTCTCAGTAGTGGTGCTTTGGTAAGTGAAATGCATATTGGCAAGAATCAGATTCTGGTGAAATAGTTTATTCTCCAAAATTACCAGATGCAAACACTGAGCTTCAGAATCAAAAGAAGAGGCATATCTGTGTCTTGCAGAGCTTGGCACCCAAGGTTTAACGATGCAAAATTCAGTTCAGAACAAATCAGCACCATGAAACAGCCAGATGGAATTTCTCATCTGGTGTTTATCTAACAGATGTTTTCCTCACTGAGACAACCATTTGCAGAGACATTCTGTAACCACGTTACTTTCCCTGTCAAATACCATCCAGTTTTCCCTAATAATTGTATTAAGATTTATGGACTAAAAGTGTATTTTACGTTTTTTTTCATGTATAATCAACTTATTGTCTCAAAATAAGCCAGATAGTTCAGGAAATTGTAGAAAGTAATGTTTGAATAGGCCAATTCTGTCCCTCATTAACAGAACTTCTAGTTATTTCTGAGTTCATATTACTTCATTAAAAGCATGTCTTTGTAGCAGTAATTGAGATAGAGACTTAGGGATGAGAAGTAGGAAAGAAAGCATATTCTAAATCACTAAAGGCATGACATTTCCCTGCCAGCATGTTCACACTTAGTTTTAGTCTTTAGATTTTGTCTGATGTGCAATGTTTATGTAAAATATCAATAATCAAATTATTGTTTTGTACTCACTATTATAGTAAGCAATTTTTTCAGATATTTAGAATATTTGAAGTAAGCCATTTAAGTAAAATAAAATATTTTTGATTCACAGGCCTTTGAAGATATATACATTGAACAGCGAAAGACTATCAAAACCATGCTAGAATATGCTGACAAAGTCTTTACCTATATATTCATTCTGGAAATGCTTCTCAAATGGGTTGCTTATGGATTTCAAACATATTTCACTAATGCCTGGTGCTGGCTAGATTTCTTGATTGTTGATGTAAGTATCTTGAATGATTTTTATAAAGTTGTTTTTAAAAGAGGCAAGTTTGACATTTCATATATTTCTATTATTAAAACTGACTTTCACTAACGATGACATAATTATGCAGTTATTTAAACAGAACTATAATATATGCAATAATGAGGAATATCTCATGGGAAAGAGTAGAGGAGGTCCTAAAAACATGGGCAGTGGTAAGAGAAAACACAGGGAGAGTTGTTCTATACCACAAACAGACAGCTTTTATTTTTCTGAAAGTTAAGTGCCTCAAAGTAAGTAATAGCTAAATAATGTGTTGATTGACAGATGTAAGCACTTAGCTTACTAACAGTTCAGTTTAAAAAAACAAACAAACATCTCCAAGAGGCAAAATAAAAAATGACTGAAGGTCAGAAATTGTGTAAACTGCACTTTAATCCCTTCCTAGAGTGCACGTGACTAAATACTGTTAAATTAACCCATGTACTGAGTTCATTCAGCCACAGCCACATACCCACAGACACAACAAAATGCATTTCCATTTTTAAATCAGTAGTTAGATCCCCATAGCTAATCAGATATTTACCATGCAAAGAGTTAGGTGTAGGTCTGTTCTGAATCTGATTACCCTGGGGTGAGTAGTCATAGGAACATTGCCAATTATAGAATTTATCTGACTTGCAGCCTGTTTTTTTATTTCAAATGATGGAGAAGCACTGGGACAACATGACAATCCTCTGATTCCTTGTAGTCTGTGATATTCCATTGCACAAGGCTTCACAGCCTCCTAATCTTCACAAATCAAGGTGCTTCAAGTACTATCTCTAGCCATTTCCTAGCAATCACAAAGCACTTTATGTTTAGCTCTAACACTTGCCAATATGAATCAATGATTGCCATATGTGTGCATTCATTCTTTTTCTCATTTTTGACGAGTCTGGGTCTATCCAAATTCTACTCTTCTTCCTCCCACAAATACATATCCACAATTATATAACCAAAATGTGTTTAACCCTTTAAGTTGATAAGAAATCTGCTGCCAAGTCACTTTTAATAGACCAGAAATGACTTTCAATTTCCTTGGCTGGCCTTTCATTAATAATAGAGATGAATTTCAACATAACTCTGAAAAGCTATCCACAAACGGAAACTTAATATTTTCACATTCTGCAGCTAGAGTGGACCTTAAGGAATATCTAGGCTTTATTCAAGACATGAGGAAACTAAAGCCTCAGTTTAAATATTTTTTGGAGATAGCACAGCTTCCTAGTAATAAAGTTGATATGTGTCCAAATTACTAATTCTCAATTCAGTGCTCCTTTCCCCCATAGATTTTCTGCCTAAGTGATCCATTATAATATTAGTTGTAATAGGCAGGTGTGTGTGTGTGTGTGTCAGACTGGCATCAGACTGGCTTTGAGATTTAGCATTTAAAATCTCCACCTTCTCTGTGAAAGATGGAACACTAAATACATTCAATGATCCTTTCTGGTCCAAAAAGATTTTATCGTGTATGAATATTGTTAGCATTTTTTTTTTTTTGAGATGGAGTTTCACTCTTGTTGCCTAGGCTGGAGTGCAATGGTGCGATCTTGGCTCTCTGTAACCTTTGTCTCTGGGGTTCAAGCGATTCTCCTGCCTCAGCCTCCCGAGTAGCTGGGATTACAGGTGCCCACACCGTGCCTGGCTAATTTTTTGTATTTTTAGTACAGACAGGGTTTCACCATGTTGGACAGGCTGGTCTCGAACTCCTGACTTCAGGTGATCCACCCACCTTGGTCTCCCAAAGTGCTGGGATTACAGGCGTGAGCCACTGTGCCTGGCAAGATTATTTTAAAATGTGATAGAAGTTTTCTAGAACATTCTGACTTACATTTACTGAACTACTTCATTGTACTTTGAGTATTTCTATGTACTTCCCTTATATGGAAAACATGATTATGATGTAAAAATCTCTTGAGGTTGGGGATTTTCCACCATGTTTTTATCCTTGCACACCTAACATAGACATTTAGACATCTATTGAGTAATGTTTCAATGAATGACAAAAGAATAGTGCCCCAAAATTACTTTGCTTTTAGTGAGTCAAAATTAGCAGATTGGAACTGGGTACTGAAAGCCTCCTCCTTTGGGTAGGTTAATGTATCTTAAATGGGTCTCTTTTCTTAGTTTTCCCAAAGCAAGGGTTAAATATATGAATTAATGCAACCTCAGATAACAGCTTGTCCTCAGAGTACTAGGGATTCACTAAGCTAAAGTAAACATAAGGTTAAAACAGTTTTTGAAAGTACAAGTAAAATGGACTTAAAGAGTTTAAAGTCCATAGGGTATATCACTGTAACGAAACTAAACAGTCACAGAAAGGTAAAGAAAGGAAGCAATCAATGAAACAAGAAAATAAAGAGAATAACCAAAAAAACTTCCTTTCAAATGTATCTTTCAAAAACTACGTTCACATACTTGAGAAATAGGTCTGTGTAAAAAATGTACCCTCCTCAATTCTCTCTCAAAAAATAAAATTAGATGTATAGTGAGCTATCTTTGTAATATCCTAAAATTCATTCATTTATTCAATAAATATTTTTGAGTACCTTATAAAGGATCATATGCCATTCAAGACAAAGGAGAAATGAACAAACCAGACCTAGCCTTGCTAAAGCTTACACTCTATGGGAGGAGAGGAACAGACAGGAAACGTGTAAACAAGTAAAATCTAAAGATAAGATAAAGGCAGATGGTGATCACTGCTATAAAAAAAAACAGAGTACTAGGCTGGTAAATGACTGCATGTTTGGGGAAGCGGAGGGAGGGCAGGAGCAGTGTGTCAGCTAGTGTCCAGGAAGGTGTCTAAGGAGGTGCATGGGGGAGGGTGCCAGTCATTTGAAGACCTGGGAGAAGAGAGGAGTCGAGGCGGAAGGGCCTGAAGTGGGAATGAGCCAAGGAGATTCAAGAGACAGAAAGAAAACTTGTGTACTTGCATGTAATGAAACATGAGTAAGAGGGGTAGAAACTGAACTCAAAAAGTACATTGTGGCCATGGCAAGAAGTTCGTATTTTACTGTAATTTACTATATATCGTATATATTAATATTATGTAATCTATCATATATTAGTTATAATTACCATGAGAAGCCCCAGCAGCAGGATAAGCAGGGACCTGATCTACTGTTATAAAATGATCATATCTGGCTATGGAGAGGGGGAGGCAAAGAGTAAAAGCAGAAAGATCAATTAGGAGGTTGTTTTAATAATGCAGGAAAGTGGAGATTTTAGGCTAAGGTGCTGAGACTTACTGATGGGCTTGATATGTGGAGTGAAGAAAAAAGAGGAATCAACAAATGGATTTTCTTTCACCGTGAACAAATGGGTAGAGGACAGAACCATTAACTGGGATGGGGAATATCAGAAAAAAGATTTGGCAGGGTAGGTAGATGATGGGTGGGAGAGAGATGTATTCATTTGATATATATTCATTTGAGATGCTTATTAGACATTCAAAACAAGGTACTGAACTTTATGTAGATCTAGAGCTCAGGAGAGAATCCAGAATCTTATGTACATAAATTTAAGGGTCATCGAGATGTATACGGCATTTGAAGCTACAAACCTGTTTTAGCTCACCTAGGCAGAGAGTGCAAATAAACAAGGGAACCCAGAACCAAACTCTGGAGACACTATAACATTTAGGAGTTGGGCAAAGGAGAACCAGCCAGTAAATTAGACTGAGAAATAGTAATTAATAGGAAAATAAAATACACATGGTGTCATAGAAACCCAGAGAAGATAGCTGGGTTTTTCCAAAGGAGAGGTGATCAATTTTATCAAAGGCTACAGTGAAAAAAAGTCAAAGATCAAGCAATATTGGTATATAAGATTGACATTGGGATTTGGCAAAATGAAGGTCATTGGTGTTGTGGATGAGAGAAAATAATGAAGATGAAGAAATGGAGACAGCAAGTATGATACTTCAGGATGGAATCAAGGACAACTCACGCCTCTGTCTTCCAGAATACTGCACTAAAAGGACCACTTTTTCAGATTCTGTACAATTCTTTTCTTCTCAGCTGAAGGTCAAAAAGATACTATGTACGTTTTAAGAAACAAAATATACCTTACTATATATTATACATTCTATAACTACACAAACTATACTATAGATGCTGCTATTGACCACACAATGAACTAAATACATCATTTAATTAATATTTATTTAAAATGTATTGAAAACATCAGATTTCTTGTGGTCCTTATCAATTTTTGCAGTCATCTTTGAGAAAATGCATCTGAGCATCTCTCATAAAAACTTCGTTTGATTCTAAAACATCCTAATATACTGATGTGTGCAAACAAACTCTAGTAAAAGGTTCAACCATCGAGGAGTATTTATGGCCCACAGGTGATTTTCACTAACAGCACGGGTTAAAAGGAGATGCTTGATATTATGGCTTTGGAATTCTTTTCCTGCTTAATCACAGGCTCCTTAGAATCCCATCAGCTGCTCTGTTAAGGTGAACAAAAGCACCATAGGAACACTTTCTGATCCTAATACGTATTTCTATTTGCCAGCAACCCCTAGGATCTAGTGTTTCCTGCCTTAGTTCTTGGCACTTATTATTGACATATTGGCATCCTCAATAATGGAGCTAGATTGTTATTAGTAGTAATAGTAGTAGCAAGATATTACGCCTAGTACTTTGTAAGCACTTATTGTGGGAATGGCACTAATTAAGAGCCTTACATAATAATAGTGAAAATTACTACCCTGATTTAATGCACACTGTGTACAGGTGCCACCGAAAGCACTTTACATGTGTTAACTCATCTAATCTTCAAAATTCTGAGTTAGAAACAATTATTCTCAATTTGCAGGTAGGGAAGCTAAGACAAACAGATATTCAGTTACTTTCCTATGTTAACAGAGCTAATAAGTGGCCAAGCTGGATTTGGTACCCAAGTAATCTGGCTGTAATGACTGTGTTTCTAACCCCTACATTACAAACCTCTTTATAAATGCCTCTTTTACTTACAAAGTATTTATTAATCTTTTTAATAAGCTGTTTATTTTTCATATTATTATTTCTATTTTGCTACAGATTTTATCTCTATTTCACAGGTTTAGAAATGTCATACAGCTAGTAGGTGGTAGAGCTACCTTTACCCAACACTGAGTTCTTTGATCCATATTTTACAACAGGGCACAGATCTATTTGGCATATTGTACTGAACTAATCAGAGTTCCCACATGATGCTGAAAGTGATTGCGTGTAAGTGGTGGTGAATGAAAACAATGAGATGGTGCTTTGCTAATATGCAGACATCTGCCTTGAATTTTATCTAGTGCTCTTGTAGAGAGAATTAGAATAAATTAAAAGAGGTTTGGGGTAAAGGAACTAAATAATTGTAAATTATTGTCATTTCATATGAATTTCTGATCTCTTTCTAGACATATTTCCATGTAAACAGTCTAGTATGTAATTTGACTTTTTCTATAAATGTCTTCTGATAGAAATGATTCATTTTGCCCATTTCTTGGAAGAATTTAATTCTCCTTTAGCATTATTAGTTAATTAATAAGAAAAAACTCTCACAGGCCAGTTTAAAAAGATAATCCTACTAATGTAGCTGTAGCCCATTCTTTGAAAGAGTATGGCTTTTAACAGAGACTTTTAATCTCTAATTCTGGTCTTTTGTTAAACTCCAACCCATACTTCTAACTGCTTCCTAAATAATACCTGCAAATACACCTGCCATCTGCACACGTTCATCATGTTTCCCTTCTAAGTCATACATTTCTTCCAAATTCCCTACTTAGTCTGACAGTAATGTTTGTATAAATCCAGGCCAGATGTTATCTTCAGCCTTTCTGCCTTTCACCCCTCACAACCAATCAATCAGCAAGTTCTTCTCCATTTTACTAATAAATGAGTGGACAGTCTCGCCCTTCCTCTTCAGCACATCAACACCACTGCAATCAACTGGGCCAAGCAATAGCTTACTAAATGTTCCTGCCTCCAGTCATGACCTCTGCAAATAACGTATTTTAGGAAGACCTACAAGACCCTTTCTCTTCTTAAAGGCCTTCCCGTAGGATGCAATTTATTAGCCAGTATTCTAAATGGTGACAGTAAAGGCAAACAAGCGTTATCATTTGTAATATTAATAACAACCAACCTTAATTGAGCTATAAATTGTCCTTTGTCTTCAATGCTTAATTTGTTTAATCTTCACAACAACTTATGCAGCATCTACTGTTACTTTCCTAGTGTGTAGATGGGAAAATTGAGGCACAGAGTAGTTATCTAGTTAAGTAACTATATAACATACATTTATTGTGTAAAATGTCAAAAACAATTCATATCTTTTGAAAAAGAAATAATTACACCTGAAGATACAGTCATAATTACACACTTTATAAACAGAAATAATTATGCTCACAGTGAATAAAAGTTGCACTTTAAAATTTTTTCTAGTAGTGTGCTTGATTGAAGATGATGCATCTATTAACAAAGATACTTTGATTTGTTCTTTTTCAACATAAACGACATATAGTGTTATTTTGATTTAATCATCTTGAAATTGCCAAATTAAGAATTCCAGACAAGGAAATAAACAGAGAGATCACCTGATTCACAGTCTTCATTTTAAAGACCCCTTCCCCACTGCACATAGGGTTTGGAATGTTTAAGTGAAATTCCTGTGAAACTCATGGTTTCTCTGTACCATATTGTAGTCAACAATGATGAGTGCACCAGATTTTACTCATCCTTTCCCCAGGGATGAACGCTTAGATTGTCTGCTTCCTGCTATTATAAACAATACCACAATGACCAAGGTGTTTGCTTTATACAGCATGTGAGCATTGTGAATTCTCTAATCATGTATAAAGTTAAAGACCAATAAATAAACCGCAAAGATAAAAGTAGAAGAGAAAGCAAAAAGGTGGCTCTTGAAGTATAAACTTACAAACTCCCCTTACATAAAAATAAATTATCCTTTTTTTTTCTTTAGGAGACAAAGTCTCTCTCTGTCACCCAGGATGGAGTGCAGTGGTGCAATCACAGCTTGCTGTAACCTCAAACTCCTAGGCTCAAGGAACCCTCCTGCTTCAGTCTCCCAAAGTGCTGAGATTACATGCATGAGCCACCTCCCCCAGCCTGGACTCCCATTTCTGACTGAGGTTGCATAGGGACTGCACTTCCCATAGCCATTGGAAGGACTTCCCACAGTCTCTGGAAGCCTGCGCTCTATTCCTGCTGTACACCTTACCCACCCCAGCTGGCCAAATCCCTCTACAACCAGTATCCCCAACCTCCCACCTTCAATAGAGTCCTCTGCTACCATTCCCATGGCAGCTTTGTACCTGCCCCTCACCACTACCTGACCCCTTTTCTAGGAACTACTCAGCAGACAGGAAATAGGGCTCCTTTGTCATGGAAGCAGGAAGGTGTGCACCTAGCAATCTGAAATTCCAGGTTCCCTTGTCCTAAGAAATATTGAGCTAATCCATATGCTATTTAAGCCCCTCAGTACTATTAATGGGAAAAACTCAACTTCAAGATATACTGAAAGAGAGATCTGTGGTGTTGCAGGGAAACCTAACAACAGTGTAAATAACTGTTTAAATGTTCTGACCTCTGTAGCAAGTACAGATTTTACTCCAGAAGTTGTGAAGTTGTATTTTATTCTGCTCTCTTGAAGGGTTGGAGAGCGTTGGGTGAAGGGACTCAAGAGTGTCTAGCTTTCCTGTATACAAAATTTTAATCAGTTCTGTTTTCAGCTCCATCCATTGCCCCTCTGTTTTTGAGCAACCAAGGGCCTCCAGGTCCAGAGCCTTCTGAGCATTTGTTGAAACAATTTGTGTTGCTTCTGCAGGCACCTGCATTTCTGCTGCTCTTTCTCTGATGAGAAAGTAATTATTCCTGTGCTTTCCACAGTCCAGAATGTTTTAAAACTCTTCTTATTGTCTCTTGTCCTGTTATCTTTGTCTATATTCCTTTGCTTTTCTTCTAGTTGAACTTCAATAGGGGGTATAAATAAATATGTTGTTCAAACAGATAGAGTAAAAGTTTAGAAAGAATCTATGTGTTTTACTATTTGGTTAATGAGCTTTTACTGGATAAGTTGTAGGAGCTCTTTTTATATTGAGGAAATTCAGTATTTTGTCACAGGTGGTATGAATATTTTTCTAATTTGGGCTTTTGTCTCTTGAATTTTTTGTCACGTATAAATTTTTCAAATTGATTTAGTCAAATTTATCAGACTTTTTTTCTTCTTGATTTTCTCATGTTTATGAAGACCCATTTCAAGACTGTTAAAAATATTCTGGTTTTTTTTTTTTTTCAGTTTTTATTGTTTGAGAATTTTGTTTCTTTCTTTGTCCATTAGTTCATATTTTATGTTTTAATGTTTGACCAACGTGGAATTTAATTTGGTATAAGGTGTGAGGTAAGGCTCTAGTATTATTTGTTTTCCATGTGGTTTCTCATTTAATGAATAATCAGTTGTTCTATTTCTCCTCTCATTTAAAATTCTCTTCTTATCCATGTGATAAATCTCAGTATCCACATGCTAATTTGAGCTTTATTTTATTTCATTCCTTCTTTGTCTACTAATATAACAGCTTTAATTACTGTAGATTTATAATTAATATCCGGTGAAATTTGTCCTCTCTGCTTTTCTTCTTCACAAAATTTTAAATTATTCTTATCCTTTTACTTTTTCTGAATTATATTTTTAAAGTTTTTGTAGTTCAAAAAGACTCCTACACAAACTTTTTAAAAAGTTAAGATGAAAAATGCATTTGTCAACCACCTAAAATAATTAGGTTATTGTTTATAATAGTTTTTCACTTGATTCTCTTATGGGATTTTTTTAAGATAATGACAATATATCTACAAATAATGATTTCTCCCACTTCTCTAATTCTTATAACTCTTCTTTTTCCAGAAAGTGTTAAATAATAATGTTGTTGATGGGCATATTCTTTTATTCTGATTTTCATGAGAATGCTTATGGATCTCATCATCAAAAATTATACAAGCTTTTAGATAGAAATATGTCATCAGAATGTATGGAGGTTATATAGAGTTTTTATCTTTTATATTCGTGTTGAACTTTAAACATTGTCTTTAGTCATTTTCAAGGGAAATAAATTCCTATTGCTTGGTTCCTTAACCAATCATAGGATTTCCAGACTCTTCTTTGGAACCATCAACTCCATCCTGCATTATTCTTTTCTTTCTCAGTCTCAGCTGCCATAAGAATGTGGGAAGGTGTGGATGACAACTGAACCAACCCCTGACACCTCTATCACAGACATTTCCATTTATTTACTGTGTAGTGTGATACGGTACCTAGAATCATGTAAATTCATATTAAAAATTTAGTTTTTGGAAATGAGTATCTCATACTTTGCACACATTGACAAGAATGCCTTTTGTGTTTAGCACAAAAGAGATAAGATTAAAACACTATGTATTGAAAGGTTGGGAACAAATTTGCTAAGGTGAAAAACACATTAGACATAAAAACAGAGACCTAAATTCTAGTTATATGTTTACTTGTTGTCGTCTTTCCTTGGATTGGTCATTTCACTATTCTGAGACACAAAGATAATGAGTGAAAGAGATCACTGTGAACTGTAAAGCACCCTACTAATGTAGTCATTATCTTCAAACTTTATGTGTGTTGCAAATCTTTAAAATTCTTGCAAGGAGCTACCTCCACTTATAATAGAGATTTGAAAGATCTTATTTCAAAATAGCTTTTAAAGCATATTTTTTCACATCAGTTAAACCACTAAAATAAGGTTTTGCCTTATTCAAAATGATGTTGTATTTAAGTCATGCAAACCGGAAAAAAAAAGCATGTATATGATTGATCAGATTGTGATAATCTTATCAGAGTGATTTGCACGGAAAAATCATTTTAAGTTACTTGATTAAACCAATCTGCAGTGAGTATTCTCAAAGTCCTAAAAATATTTTAAATTCCCTTTATTTTCCTATATAATTCAAATATGCAACAGATCCCAGCACAGATTTGTCAGAAAATCCAATGTCAGGTAGTTTTTGATGATTTCTCCTTGGGAACTTCCAGAAACTCTAGGACATATGTAGCCTAGAAATGTGGTGCTAATTTCCTCTGATTCTCACATATTGTGGCTGCAACTCTGGCACTATGTCCTCTGGGCCATAAGGTCCATTAAAATAAGTGCAGCTTCATTAAGCCCAGCTTCTCCAACAACACACAATTCCGTGCCATGTAGGGTGGTTAGATGCAGGTGGCACCTTTCAACCTTTGAACCCGTGACTTCCTATCTTTCCAAAAGCCACTGTTCTGGATATTACCTTACTATTTTTTTTTTTTTTTTTTAAAGAGAAAAGAGGCTCTCACTCTATAGCCCAGGCTGGAGTGCAATGGTATGATCATAGTCACTGTAACCTCGAACTCCTGGGCTTAAGCAATCCTCCTGCCTACGCCTCCCAAATAGCTAGGGCTACAAGTGCGTGCCACCATCCCTGGCTAATTGTTTTTTAAGTTTTTTTTTTTTTTTTTTTGAGATAAAGTCTCACTATGTTGCGCAGGCTGGTCCTGAACTCATGGCCTTAAGTGATCCTCCCACCTCCGCCTCCCAAAGCACTGGGATTACAGGCATAGGCCATCACACCAGTTTTACTTTTCTTTTCAAAGCATGAGCTTCCTTACCTCAAGGTCTTGAGAAATTTGCAGCCACATCCCTTTAAAATCCCATGTCTCAAATAAAGGACTTTGTTGGGAGGTTGAGAAAAATCTTCAGATAGTAACTCTAGAAACATAAAGAAGCTGTTAATGCCTCCTGAGGAAAAGGAGCATAGAACATAGAAGCCTGTGTGTTCTCTAATAACCTTTCCAATCTTTCCAGTCTTCTATAACAGCAAACGTAAGACAGAAATGAATAGCTCAATCAATTATCCTGCTATTAATCAACTTTAGAAGTCAAGTCATGTATTATTCTGTTCAATTCTTAAAATGTATGCTAAACTAAACAATGAGAGGACAGTGGCTTCACATGCTTTTAAAGCCTGGGTTCTGGTTTTGGTGTCACTCTTTATATCCTGTGTTCTTGGGCACATTATTGATTTCATCCCACTTCATAAGATTGTTGGGAGAATTCACTTAAATCCATTTTCAACAGCCTTTTTTCATGGGAAATTATGCCCTAATGCCCTTAAGCCATTGTGGATATAATGAATTAATTTCTCTCTTATGCATTAAGGAAAGCACTAGTTATGTACCATCTTTGAAAGAACTGAGAAGATGGTCATTCAAATCACTTTCTGTGCTCTATGATTCAGATGAAGAACAAACATTTTTAATTGATGCAAAAGGTTGATATATGCTTTTGAAGTCAGATCATTTGGATTCAAATCGCCAGTTCTACCTCTTATTAGCTGTGCATCCTTTTTTGGGTGTGGGTGGGGGTGGCGCTCAAACTTCCTCACACATAAAGAGGCAATGGTAATGGTAGCTATTTCTTTGGATTCATACATGAAGACATATTATTATATTGAAAGAAAATTAAAGCAAATGAAGTTCCTCCCCCCAAAGGACATGCCTTCTTTGATCTTTCATATATTTAAGTAAAATTTAGTATAAATACAGGTTGAGTCTTATCAAAAACCAGAAGTGTTTTGGATTCTGGAATATTCATTCTATGTCACTTGAGCACTCCTAATCCAAAAATCCAAATCCAAAATGCTCCAATGGGCATTTCTTTTGACTGTCATGTTAGCATTCAAAGCATTTTAGATTTCAGATTTTTAGATTAGGGATGTTCAGCCTGTGTCAGGAAGCTGTACCATCGCTCTGAATGATGAGGACTATATTCTAAATCTTAAGTCCAGTAGTTTGGATAAAAATTTTCCCTGGAATAATTATTTATCCAACATATTTTGACTAAAGTATGTCTGTCCAGACAGTGTTAGACATGTTAAGAGAACTTTCATCCCAGCTGATAAAAAACTTACACGATCTGGAAGGGGAGATAAGATATGTAATCAGTTAGCGCTATTATATGGTAAATGCTTCCAGAATGCATAACCAAGATATTACATAAATTCAAGAGAGAAATATTACTTCTAATCAATAATATTAAGCACACATCCATGGAGGATCTGGCATTGAACTCAATCCTGATACACAGGTTGAAAAGGGGTCCATGATTGTAAAATATCTAACTGGAGGTATTGACAAGTGTTTATAAATATGGGCAAGTATTCTGGTTTCATTGGTTAAAAAAAAAAAGCAATAGTATGAGAGCAGACTGCCAATATAAGATGATCCCACTATGTGGAAGATGAAAGTTGCCAAGGTATGTTCAAATTAGTATTTAGTCTGCACTAAATAGATACCACACCCTATACCTTCAGTCAATAGTTTATTTCTTGGTGAACTAATTAACATTTTTTCCTTTTGTAGGTTTCTTTAGTTAGCCTGGTAGCCAATGCTCTTGGTTACTCAGAACTCGGTGCCATCAAATCATTACGGACATTAAGAGCTCTAAGACCTCTAAGAGCCTTATCCCGGTTTGAAGGCATGAGGGTAAGAAGAATAGACACTCTAATTATTCATGTCAAAATTACATGTAGGTAATGATTTGGATAGAGAAGGGTGCCATACTCTTCTGATATTTATTTCATAGAATTACAGAATTAGAGCAAAAATCTTAGCGATCACAAAGCCTAGCCTTCTGAAACTGGAGTTTATTTAAACAGGCTCTCAGAATTTTGGGGGGACAGAACTGAGACTAGCATCCAAGTCTTCTTGTCACAGTTCAAATATGTTTCTACAGCACCCAAAAGCCTTGGACTGCCAGTTATTTCTTTTCATTGCTTACACACCTTGAAATGACCACTGACTACAGACATTCATCCATGGTGGGGAGTTTCTTTCTCTCAATAGTTTGATTCCTTCAAAATTACTGGTAATGAATGAAAGGTAAAATGGGTTTTGTGTGCTTTGCTTCTTGAATTAATATCCGCATTAAAAAAGTATTGCATAAGGAAACAACATTAAATTTTAGCCTCTACAAATTGCTAAATAACATCCAAAGTGAAGGGTTAAGGTAGTTAACTAAGCATTTCAGGCTACCCCCCTGAATTTATTTTATAGATCTTTTTTTTTTTTTATTGAGACGGAGTCTCGCTCTGTGGCCCAGACTGGAGTGCAGTGGCCGGATCTCAGCTCACTGCAAGCTCCGCCTCCCGGGTTCACGCCATTCTCCTGCCTCAGCCTCCCGAGTAGCTGGGACTACAGGAGCCCGCCACCTCGCCCGGCTAGTTTTTTGTATTTTTTAGTAGAGACGGGGTTTCACCTTGTTAGCCAGGATGGTCTTGATCTTGTGACCTCGTGATCCGCCCGTCTCGGCCTCCCAAAGTGCTGGGATTACAGGCTTGAGCCACTACGCCCGGCTATAGATCTTTTTTCTAGTTGAGCATTCTGAATGAGGTTCACTTTTTCTATAGCAGTTGTATCTTCCTCCCCAGCTGTCTTCCTTAATGTGTATATTATGCATCTAAACATAAAATCACACTTATTACAGATACCACCCATTTGCCATGACCCTCAGTAGAATTTAGCACAAAGGCTAGTTTTGTTTCATCTGGCTTGTGAGTGCATGTGGATATTGAATTTCTTCTAGGTCTTAGGGCTTTTATGTTAGGAGATGGTTTGTTTGGGGCAATAAAAATATTTCAACCTGGACTTTAAAGTTCACTCATCAGGGAGAATTAAGCCACTCTCCAGAATCATTGTAATCAAAGAAATATTTGATTTTTACATCGTAATTTCATTTCCTTGCTAATGTTAAAGAAAGTTAGATAAGATAAAATTCACAAAGATTAGTATATAATGTCAAATTATTTTCAAACCATAAACTTTTACCATTACTCATATTACTTAAGCTCCCATTTGGTTCCATGGTTTCCTATTAACAGTTCATCTTTGAGGGGAGATAGCAATTGAGCAAAATTTAAAACTTATAAATTTAATCTGAAAAATATTCAAAGTTTAGAATTTTTAATTCAGTCATATAGCAGAATTAATATTCCAGATGCAAATTACGAGAATGTATTATGCATTTACTTGAAAACAGGAGAACCTGTGGTGGTATATCCAAGCTTGTCCAATCCGCCTTATTTTGTTATTTTGTTGTTCTGTATTGTTTTAGGCTATTAACAGCCTGAAGCCATGGTTTTTAGTTTCTATCTCTAGTGATAAGCAGAAAAGAGGGATGAGGAAGGGACTTTACTGGCCCAACCAGAAAAAGAAACTAAGAACCCAATGAATGTATCCTCTCCCTGGCAAGTAAAATGCATATGGCTTAACTTCCAAAAGAAACAAAATTCAAGTAGCATTGGAACTGTTTACAATTTGGGATTTCTGGTTTTGATGTCAATTTAAGATTCCTTGGTATTGATTTCTAAAATAATATTTGCAGTATTTTTAAAATAAAGCAACACTTTTTTTTAACATAAATGCTTAACAGAATAGTCCAACATGAACTAGATTAAATTAGATAAGAAAAATTACTGTCAACTTTCATAAAGATTTCAAAATACATCTTAATATCTTGTGAATGTAATGAGAAGTAAATGAATTTCCCTTTCATGAAATAGGTCATGAAATAGGGTTGATGAAGTAGCATGTGCTCCAAAGTGAACATTTAAGAGACTGTGAAATAATAATAATGGGAACATATCCAGTACTGTTACGTCCAGATACAAATTCCACCTTTTCCCCTAACAATATACCTTTTTATTGAGATTTACTAATGGGAAAAAAGGGACCCAATAAATTCCTAATCCTGTTCTTCATAGTCATAAAAAGTTAACTTGATCTGAGAATACAGATTTAAGGCATTTTTACTACTTTGTTTATTTGTAAAGGGTTTGTTGGTTTGCTTTTTCAAATTATTCATTCATTAACACTCTTGAAAATTAAAATGTATTGCTGAAAGATGATTATTTTTTCTGTTGGCATTTAATGCATCTTTCTATTCTTTTTTCCCCAGCATACAAACATTTTCTGACTCCATCTTACTATACCAGGTTTTTGATGATTTCTTTTCATATTGTAGCATATTTTGCTTTCCTTGAAACCTTAGATCTTTAGTTGTGTCATTGTTTTCCCTCAAATATGTGCTAGAAAATATTAGAAGAAATAACTTGTACACCTAGATTTTTATTTAACTCTTTTCAAGCACATGTTAGTACGAAACAAATACACTGAAGGAATGGTTTCCATTCTAAAGATTTGTAAGCTACGTTCCCCTCGTTTTCTCTTCTAGGTGGTTGTGAATGCTCTTGTTGGAGCAATTCCCTCTATCATGAACGTGCTGTTGGTCTGTCTCATCTTCTGGCTGATCTTTAGCATTATGGGTGTGAATTTGTTTGCTGGCAAGTTCTACCACTGTGTTAACATGACAACGGGTAACATGTTTGACGTTAGTGATGTCAACAATTTGAGTGACTGTCAGGCTCTTGGCAAGCAAGCTCGGTGGAAAAACGTGAAAGTAAACTTTGATAATGTTGGCGCTGGCTATCTCGCACTGCTTCAAGTGGTAAGTGGCTACTGTGTGAGTTTTGAAAAAATTTTCAAGATGTTTCAAGTAAGATTATTTCCCTGATGTTCTTCGTTTGAATGACTAACATTTGACAGTATGAAAAAAAGTTAATGATAACACCTATAATATCACCTTGATCATAAAAAAGATGTTATAGTTATTTTATAATACATTTTCCCCAGTGTTAAGCTTTTAGTATGTTTTAATGTGATTTTATATTTCTGCTTCCTTTTTATTATATTTTTGGGTACTAGTATCGTTTTTAGTTTTCTGTATCAATTATTGCCAAAGGAGCAACTTTAGGTACTAAAATAACAATATATATTTGTAGTGATGAATTAAATGTGTAAATTATTAACCAGATATGTTATTATACCAATGTCTAGGAAATGTGATTCTACTATGTGTGAAAATGCAAATCATAGAGCATATAAGGGAATTGGGACTGAGATGGCAGTTTCATGAATAAAGTCTTTCACTAAATTTTAGTGTACGAAGAAAACAGAATACTTTCAAGGAAAAAAAAGGAAACAAGTTCTAGGCTTTAAATACAAATGTTTTTCTATTTCGATTTTATTTCAGTATCTTCATATGAAATTTCACAATATTGTACAAAAAGTTATTTGTTATAATACTGTCAGATTTTCATCTGGTTAAATGTCATTGTTGGGTGAAATTTTTATGAACAATTCAAATATATGTTATTTACAGGCCACATTTAAAGGCTGGATGGATATTATGTATGCAGCTGTTGATTCACGAGATGTAAGTATCACTCAAATATTACTTATAGGTACTAGACTTCTCATGGCAAATACTGGTGGTAATTTAAACACTGAAACATCCAAAATTTTATATTAGAACATTTAATATAGCATATAAAAAATGAACACTCTGCTTCAATATACATGATGCTTGATTAATGTGTACCTAATACATAATATGTAGCTAATATGAAAGGATATCTAGCTGCACGGATCCTAAGACATTAGATTGGTCCAGTAAATGAGACTATTCTGAGTGGGAAAGTTGTTCAGTGGGGAAGTAACTTGTCTCTCCCCATCCCTGGAGAGTATGATAAACCAGACTCTGTGAAGCAGCTTCCAAGAATATCATGATACAGAAAAGCAGGCAAGTTTCAGGGACACTCAATTTAGAAAATAAAAATAAAAATAACTCCACAGAACCTATCTGTGCTGAATTTTCCTCTTAGAAGTTGATGTTCTGCTCTTAAAGCCATATTTCCAAAATTCAGCATTTCCAAAACCAAACTGAAAATATTGCAAAAAATTATGACTAATAATAGGCTCAAAATGTTTCCCTGCTTATATCACCATTATTTATGTTAAAGAATATGTTAGAGGTAATGCACAACGGGAAAACAGAATCAAGAACAATCATAAAACTTGTAAACTTTCATTTTACTAGATCATGCTAGTTTTAAACCATTACTTTTGCAGAACAATATCTCAGGGTAAGGCAAAAGTAGCATTGTATTAAATAACAGCACTCAATAAATTCCTGATTTAGTGTAAGTATTTATAGTATTTGTAATATTATTTAATATTTTCAATGTCATTTAGGTTACGCTTCAGCCTATGTATGAGGAAAATCTGTACATGTATTTATACTTTGTCATCTTTATCATCTTCGGGTCATTCTTCACTCTGAATCTATTCATTGGTGTCATCATAGATAACTTCAACCAGCAGAAAAAGAAGATAAGTATTCTTCACCTTTTATCTTTCTTCATTCTGAGGTTCTGTCTGTTAATACAACTAAATAACCAGTATACTTGTAGTCATGACAGACTTAAATCATGTTTGTATTATTTTCAGTTTCCCATGTGCTTATTTAAGCTGCAGGGCTTAATTCCAGCCTCTAGTCAGTGGCTCTTCTCAAAGTTTATCTATTGGATAGCTTTCCAACCCAAAAATGTGTCCAGGCCTTCAGACCCATCCAATGGGTCTCCAGTGCTTTAGCCTGGCTTACAGAGCCTTTCGGGAATTACCTCCACCCAGTTGTCCATCTTCATCTTTTCCTACACTTCATTCTATACATGTGTATCTCTCTACTACATAGTCACCACCCATACATCTGTATGAGTTTTCTGTCCTTTTCTGAACAAGCATTCCCTTGTACCTCCATGGCTTTTTGTGATTTTTTTTTATCCTGGAATGTTCCTAGAAAACCCGTAATCATCTTTTAAGGCCTAGCTTAAGGGTAAGCTATGTAACAGCTTGTCTCTGAGGCTCTGAACTCATTGTTGCCTCTGCAGTACATTTAATTTTTTTTTGTCATATCAACATACACTGTCCACCTATGTTTTCAGTTTCCTGCTCCACTTAGAAGCAGAATACTGTATCTTATATATTTATGTAATTCTGATACGAGCACATTGTCTAGCACACAGAAAGTGTTCAAAAACTGTTAAATGAAGAAGTAAAATTATCGACAGTGAAATAGACTAAGAAAATGTTTTCTGTTTTACAAAAATATATTTGAGACCCTCGTGCCTACTTTTAAATCAAATTAGTATCCTGTAGTGATCAAAGTTTTATGTCCGTAAGGATTTTCCATAATATTAAGACAGTCAGAATTTCACATAAATGGGAAAAGCAGGATAAATGTACATGTAGCAGGATAATATCCACTTAAAACTTAGAAAAGATTAAAGGAAAGACAAATATTTTTTGTAAAAGTACTATTGGAACACATACTAGAATTGTAACCAGTTTTATACTATGTCTTTACTTTGGAGGTCAAGACATCTTTATGACAGAGGAACAGAAAAAATATTACAATGCAATGAAGAAACTTGGATCCAAGAAACCTCAGAAACCCATACCTCGCCCAGCAGTAAGAATTACTTGTCTCCTTTAACGTTCCAAAGCCATGTGTCCATATGGTCAAATTGAGCAATGCTCTGGAGCAGAACATATTAGGTGATATCACCAATATTGAGCCCTAATTATAAAGTTCATATTTTGTATCATAATTCACAACTTCTGCACTCATTAGAAGTTACTGTATTCCAAAAAAGGAGGTAATGTTCTTTATAATTTGTGAACTGAAAACTTCTAGCTCAGGGTTCCCAGTAAATGCTTCCAAAGCAAGATTCACTTTCCTGCTACCAACAGCACACCTGGTTCCTCCTCCTCTAGCCTTCCCATCCCACTCTCCATGGCTTCCCTCTATATTCTCTGTTCCCTCCATTCTTAAGACTAGAAAACATTCCAAACCTGTTTAGAAAGGGAAAATATGTCATAAAAATGGTTTGTTTCACCAAATACACCAAAACAGAATAAGGCATATTCAGAATGCATACTCTGTAGGGCCTCATGATAATGGAATGATGTAATAATGATAGATTATGTTCACAGAGCAGAACTCTAACTCAACTATTTTCTGAGATAGGTAAGGAATAAGGAAACTGAGGCCCAAAGAACATATGAATCATGCCCCAAGTCACAAATCTTGTAATTGCCAGAATTGGGACTTGACAAGGCCTCATAAATTCTCTAAGTGACTTGACTTTACCATATTTATAAGAGTAGTTGGAATGTGAGGGAGCAGGGTAAGAGGGGAAAGTATTGAACCAACTTTACTAGAGTTCTTTGGCTGGGCACTGTGGCTTACGTCTGTAATCTTAGTACTTTGGGAGGCTAAGGTGGGCAGATCACAAGGTCAGGAGATCAAGACCATCCTGGCTGACACGGTGAAACTCCGTCTCTACTAAAAAAAAAAAAGAAAAAAAATTAGCCGGGCATGGTGGCAGGCACCTGTAGTCCCAGCTACTCAAGAGGCTGAGGCAGGAGAATGGCATGAACCCAGGAGGCGGAGCTTGCAGCAAGCAGAGATCGCACCACTGCACTCCAGCCTGGGTGACAGAGCAAGACTCAGTCTCAAAATAAATAAATAAATAAATAAAACATGGTCAGTTCATGACCTTTGATTTTTGGTAAGCCATGAAGTTTTATTTTAAGTTTTTACTCTAAATGATTAATAATATATTTCTTTAATAAAACTATATTTAATAGCCATATTAATATAAGAATCTTTGAAAGCATGTTGTTCCTGAGATGATTGTTAGTAAGACAAAGAAAAAAATGTTTAAAGTCATGCATTTTTGTTAAAGCATAGGGCATAGGTAAAGAAGGACAGATGGAAAGAAATACAGATAAATTAACAAACCCATACAGAGATTCACAGAGCTAGAGAAGTAGAATTCAATAGAAATGTGACTGATGTATTTTGGGGGAGGGAAATAAGGTATAAACCAAAATTTCTAAAATATTGATAAATGAATTGGTGTATTCATCTATCTAAATGTCTGTCAATATTAACCTACTTTGTAAATCTTTGTTATTAGTTGTCACTATTTTTTTATAAAAATTTTCACATTTATTCAAATCAAGCAAAGACTGTACATATTATCAGCCAATTGCCACGAATTTATGTTTGTTTTGGTTTTGGTTTTTAAGAGACAGCGTCTCACTCTGTCACCCAGACTGGAGTGCAGTGGCAAGACCATAGTTGCAGGCGCAAACACCTGGGGTCAAGTGATCCACCTCAGCCTCCCTCGTAGCTGGGACTGCAAGCCTGTGCCACCATGCCTGGCTAATTTTTTTTTTTTTTTAAATAGAAAGGAGGTCTCGCTATGTTGCCCAGACTGGTCTGGAACTCTTGGCTTCAAGAAAGCCTTCAATCTCAGCCTTCCAAAGTGCTGGAATTACAGGCATGAGGCGCCACACCCAGCTCTAATTTATGTCTCATCCAACTTTGTCTTTCCATTGGACCTAAATAAAACAAATATGCTTTGTTTAGCTATATAAATTTTTTTTTCATTTTTTTAACATGAAGAGAAAAAAAGCACACAAAATTGTTTGGGGTAATATGAGGAGGGTGCACATTCATCACCATATGTAGAAGGGCTTTATCTACAATTTTACTGGATTATTCTTTATGAAATATATATAGTAACCTTATCTCTCTTCTCTCACTTTCTAGAACAAATTCCAAGGAATGGTCTTTGATTTTGTAACCAGGCAAGTCTTTGATATCAGCATCATGATCCTCATCTGCCTCAATATGGTCACCATGATGGTGGAAACCGATGACCAGGGCAAATATATGACTCTAGTTTTGTCCCGGATCAACCTAGTGTTCATTGTTCTGTTCACTGGAGAATTTGTGCTCAAGCTCGTCTCCCTCAGACACTACTACTTCACTATAGGCTGGAACATCTTTGATTTTGTGGTGGTGATTCTCTCCATTGTAGGTAAGAACAGCTTAATTACCAAGAGGTACAGTTACAGAGAAACGGTTGCCCCAGGACCTTCCAGCTGATTAACATGGAAATTAGGTCTGAGAATAATAATGCATATAGATCTAAAGTTCAACACTAACATATATGAATAAAAACTCTGAAACCTGGGTTTATTCACAAAGCTAGCTGGTTAGAAACCATGTTAGGAATACCAGGTTTGGGAAAGAGGTGAAGAAGATAGGAAATAAACATTATCAGGCACTCTCCTAATCTTAAACAAAGGTCACAGGCTAAAAGAGGCAGATGGCTTAAAAAACAAATCATTATAATGCAATAAAGTTGGTACTCTAAGAAGCACTGAAAAGGAAGTAGCCGTCTCTGCTGGAATGAGTTAACATAGGCTTCCAGAGATAAAGGTGATGCATCCTAGGTAGGTTTTCAAAGAAGAGTTGAGATTAAATAGGAGAAAAAGAGAGATGGGGAATTATAGAACCCCAAATTTATAAACTTCAACTTTAACCTCATGTCAAATATGGCCCATTTTTCTCTAACTGAAGAATATCATTAAAAAATAGAAAACAATACATTCAGAGATTTCAGAAATAATTTTTGTTTGTAATTGCCACAATTCATGTGTAGGGATACCTATTCATAGAAACTGGGTGTATATAATCTTAAATTGCCATGCTACCATTGGAGATTATTTGGATTTTGCAAAAATTCATATTGGTTTATGGCATTACAGAATCATTCAATAAAACTCTGTAATCAATAATTGCTAATATCAGGGAGTAGATCCAAATATTTAGTAAAGACTCATAACAAGTTTGTTGCTCTCATAGACCTTAAAAAAGATAAAACCATCCTGTAAGTGAAAGATATTCTCTGTTTAGCTGTGTTCTATGTTTCCCATAGGTATGTTTCTGGCCGAGATGATAGAAAAGTATTTTGTGTCCCCTACCCTGTTCCGAGTGATCCGTCTTGCCAGAATTGGCCGAATCCTACGTCTGATCAAAGGAGCAAAGGGGATCCGCACGCTGCTCTTTGCTTTAATGATGTCCCTTCCTGCGTTGTTTAATATCGGCCTCCTGCTCTTCCTGGTCATGTTCATCTACGCCATCTTTGGGATGTCCAACTTTGCCTATGTTAAAAAGGAAGCTGGAATTGATGACATGTTCAACTTTGAGACCTTTGGCAACAGCATGATCTGCTTGTTCCAAATTACAACCTCTGCTGGCTGGGATGGATTGCTAGCACCTATTCTTAATAGTGCACCACCCGACTGTGACCCTGACACAATTCATCCTGGCAGCTCAGTTAAGGGAGACTGTGGGAACCCATCTGTTGGGATTTTCTTTTTTGTCAGTTACATCATCATATCCTTCCTGGTTGTGGTGAACATGTACATCGCGGTCATCCTGGAGAACTTCAGTGTTGCTACTGAAGAAAGTGCAGAGCCCCTGAGTGAGGATGACTTCGAGATGTTCTATGAGGTTTGGGAAAAGTTTGATCCCGATGCGACCCAGTTTATAGAGTTCTCTAAGCTCTCTGATTTTGCAGCTGCCCTGGATCCTCCTCTTCTCATAGCAAAACCCAACAAAGTCCAGCTTATTGCCATGGATCTGCCCATGGTCAGTGGTGACCGGATCCACTGCCTTGATATTTTATTTGCCTTTACAAAACGTGTTTTGGGTGAGAGTGGAGAGATGGATGCCCTTCGAATACAGATGGAAGACCGGTTTATGTCATCAAACCCCTCCAAAGTCTCTTATGAGCCTATTACAACCACTTTGAAACGTAAACAAGAGGAGGTGTCTGCCGCTATCATTCAGCGTAATTTCAGATGTTATCTTTTAAAGCAAAGGTTAAAAAATATATCAAGTAACTATAACAAAGAGGCAATTAAAGGGAGGATTGACTTACCTATAAAACAAGACATGATTACTGACAAATTAAATGGGAACTCCACTCCAGAAAAATCAGATGGGAGTTCCTCTACCACCTCTCCTCCTTCCTATGATAGTGTAACAAAACCAGACAAAGAAAAGTTTGAGAAAGACAAACCAGAAAAAGAAAGCAAAGTAAAAGAGGTCAGAGAAAATCAAAAGTAAAAGAAACAAAGAATTATCTTTGTGATCAATTGTTTACAGCCTATGAAGGTAAAGTATATGTGTCAACTGGACTTCAAGAGGAGGTCCATGCCAAACTGACTGTTTTAACAAATACTCATAGTCAGTGCCTATACAAGACAGTGACCTCTTTGTCACTGCAACTCTGTGAGACAGGGTATCAACATTGACAAGAGGTTGCTGTTTTTATTACCAGCTGACACTGCTGAGGAGAAACCCAATGGCTACCTAGACTATAGGGATAGTTGTGCAAAGTGATCATTGTAACTACACCAAACACCTTTAGTACAGTCCTTGCATCCATTCTATTTTTAACTTCCATGTCTGCCATATTTTTACAAAATTTGTTCTAGTGCATTTCCATGGTCCCCAATTCATAGTTTATTCATAATACTATGTCACTATTTTTGTAAATGAGGTTTACGTTGAAGAAACAGTATACAGGAACCCTGTGGTCCTATTCTACAAGTCTCTCAAATGATCAGACAAAAGTGTTTTACCGGAGAGATAAAATTTTTGCTCAAAACCAGAAAAAGAATTGTAATGGCTACAGTTTCAGTTACTTCCATTTTCTAGATGGCTTTAATTTTGAAAGTATTTTAATCTGTTATGTTTGTTTCTATCTGAACAGTTATGTGCCTGTAAAGTTTCCTCTAATATTTAAAGGATTATTTTTATGCAAAGTGTTCTGTTTCAGCAAGTGTAAATTTTATTCTAAGTTTCAGAGCTCTATATTTAATTTTGGTCAAATGCTTTCCAAAAAGGTAATCTAATAAATCCATTCTAGAAAAATATATCTAAAGTATTGCTTTAGAATAGTTGTTCCACTTTCTGCTGCAGTATTGCTTTGCCATCTTCTGCTCTCAGCAAAGCTGATAGTCTATGTCAATTAAATACCCTATGTTATGTAAATAGTTATTTTATCCTGTGGTGCATGTTTGGGCAAATATATATATAGCCTGATAAACAACTTCTATTAAATCAAATATGTACCACAGTGTATGTGTCTTTTGCGAGCTTCCAACAGGGATGTATCCTGTACCATTCATTAAACATAGTTTAAAGGCTATCACTAGTGCATGTTAATATTGCCTATGCTGCTCTATTTTACTCAATCCATTCTTCACAAGTCTTGGTTAAAGATTGTCACATATTGGTGAAAGAATGAATTCAACCTGCTATCTGTCCACTATGCCAAGCAGAATAATTTGAAGCTATTTACAAACACCTTTACTTTTGCACTTTTAATTCAACATGAGTATCATATGGTATCTCTCTAGATTTCAAGGAAACACACTGGATACTGCCTACTGACAAAACCTATTCTTCATATTTTGCTAAAAATATGTCTAAAACTTGTTTAAATATAAATAATGTAAAAATATAATCAATTTTATTTGTCGGCATTTTGTACATAAGAAAATTATTTTCAGGTTGATGACATCACAATTTATTTTACTTTATGCTTTTGCTTTTTATTTTTAATCACAATTCCAAACTTTTGAATCCATAAGATTTTTCAATGGATAATTTCCTAAAATAAAAGTTAGATAATGGGTTTTATGGATTTCTTTGTTACAATATATTTTCTACCATTCTAATAGGAGATACATTGGTCAAAAACTCAAACTTAGATCATTTTCTACCAACTGTGGTTGCCTCAATATAACCTTTTATTCATGGAAGTTTTTTTTTATTAAACTTTTGTAGTATTTATGTATGCAGACTAGTCTTATTTTTTTAATTCCTGCTGCACTAAAGCTATTACAGATATAACATGGACTTTGTTCTTTTTAGCCATGAACAAAGTGGCAAAGTTGTGCAATTACCTAACATGATATCAATTTTTGTTTTTTGCACAAACCAAAAGTTTAATGTTAATTCCTTTTACAAAACTATTTACTGTAGTGTATTGATGAACTGCATGCAGGGAATTGCTATTACTAAAAAGAATGGTGAGCTACATCATTATTGAGCCAAAAGAATAAATTTCATTTTTTATTTCATTTCACTTATTGGCCTCTGGGGTTTTTTGTTTTTGTTTCTTGCTGTTGGCAGTTTAATATATATATAATTAATAAAACCTCTGCTTGATCTGACATTTGTATACATAAAAGTTTACATGAATTTTACAACAAACTAGTGCATGATTCACCAAGCAGTACTACAGAAAAAAGGCAAATTAAAAGCAGCTTTGTGAACTTTTATGTGTGCAAAGGATCAAGTTCACATGTTCCAACTTTCAGGTTTGATAATAATAGTAACCACCTACAATAGCTTTCAATTTCAAATAATTCCCTTGGCTATAAGCATCTAAACTCATCTTCTCTCAATATAATTGATACTATCTCCTAATTACTTGGTGGCTAATAAATGTTACATTCTTTGTTACTTAAATGCATTATATAAACTCCTATGTATACATAAGGTATTAATGATATAGTTATTGAGAATTTATATTAACTTTTTTTCAAGAACCCTTGGATTTATGTGAGGTCAAAACCAAACTTTTATTCTCAGTGGAAAACTCCAGTTGTAATGCATATTTTTAAAGACAATTTGGATCTAAATATGTATTTCATAATTCTCCCATAATAAATTATATAAGGTGGCTAATTGGAATTCATTGGCTTCTTTCTGCTCAAGTCAATTTACACATCTCACTGACACCACAGAGATGCCAAATATTGCTTTGCAAAACCTTTATAATCATTACCGAAGTGATCTATAAGCAATATATTAATTGGTATGCATTTTACCTAAATGACCATCTTCCAGAATCATCAGAAGAGGCTTCAGTTGAAAGGGAGAATACTTTAAAAAATATACCTACCTAGCTAAAGGATATTCTGAAAATACTGTCCAGAATAGAAAGTTGCTAACATAATTGGACATATTTTTGAAATAACTACTTCCATAATGAGACTTCATTATAAGATTCTATTTTTAGGCCGGGCACGGTGGCTCAAGCCTGTAATCCCAGCTCTTTGGGAGGCCGAGACGGGCAGATCACGAGGTCAGGAGATCAAGACCATTCTGGCGAACATGGTGAAACCCCGTCTCTACTAAAAAA
>NW_012117999.1:39974-56339 GCF_000951035.1 Colobus angolensis palliatus | reverse complement strand
GATCACAAGGTTGGGAATTCGAGACCAGCCTGGCCAACATAGTGAAACCCCATCTCTACTAAAAACGCAAAACAAAATAGCTGGGCATGGTGGTGCATGCCTGTAATCCCAGCTACTCTGGAGGCTGAGGCAGGAGAATTGCTTGAACCTGGGAGGCCAAGGTTGCAGTGAGCTGAGATCGTGCCGCTGCACTCCAGCCATCTCAAAAATTAAAAAAGGTAGAATCAATCAAGTCAGCCATAGAAATAACAATACTATGAAATAAAATTTGAATTCACTGATAAGTGATACTAAGTGGCTGCTTTCTAATAAAGAGAAAACATTTGTATGAAGAGAAAAATGGGTGTTCTGGTTTTCAAATATTGTAGCCAAAAGATAATGGCTATATAAATTTATGTATCTTAATAATTTTCAAAAAACTAGTATATGGTAAAATAACACGACAACCATTTTTGTGTATTTCAAACAACTTAATAATCATACAGAAAGTCAGGTGACCATTTTTGCAGAAATGGAAAAGGTAAAAAGAGCTGGACTAATTATCCTTACATTTGGTTTTTAGTTTCAATTCTGGCATTAAATTAGCTGTGTAATGTAGGCAAATCAAATTCTAGCCCTCAGATTTTTCCACCATTAATAGAAATGTTGAATTTAGAATATTACTTCTGGTATGCATTTCATTCTAAAATGCTATGTTCAAAATCAAAGTGATCACTCACTTTGCCTATTCAAAGTGAGTAATTTCCTCTATATGGCAATATTTAATGAAAAAAATTTATATTGTCAATAGACTTTTAGAAACATTACCAAGATAACATTAAACAGAAACACAACATTTGGCTTTGACTTTAGCCTCATTTAAAAAAAAGAAAGAAAACTCTTCTTATCCCCCAAAAGTTTTATACCATAAAGTTGAAGGATGCTTTAAATAATTGAAATTATGGCTATTATTTCTTCTTTGTAATGTTACAGATTTCTAAAAGACAATATATGATCTATAATAGAAGATACTAAAATCAAAAAATCACTAGTCTTTTTGTAAAACTGCCTTAAACCACGAGTGTAGTAAGTTCTTTGTCATTAATTACATTTACCACAACACTTCAACATACTGGGCTTCAATCTTATATTCTCTACAGTTAAGTTTGTATTACAAAAGGATAAAATATGCATATCATTCTCTTATAATAACATCTGTGACATTTAATTCTGTTGCAGAGAAAATTGATAATTCTTCATTCTTTTCTTCTTCTTTGAGATTGAGCCACTGCACTCCAGCCTGAGTGACAGAGCAAGACTCTGTCTCAAAATAAAAAAAAAATTTAAAAAAAAGGAAAGAAATTGTTACATGAAAGTAGCATAATACTTAAAGGTAAATTTATAGTAAAAACTTATTTTATTAAAAATACATATTGCCGGCCGGGCGCGGTGGCTCAAGCCTGTAATCCCAGCACTTTGAGAGGCCGAGACGGGTGGATCACAAGGTCAGGAGATCGAGACCATCCTGGCTAACACAGTGAAACCCCGTCTCTGCTAAAAAAAATACAAAAAACTAGCCGGGCGAGGTGGCGGGCGCCTGTAGTCCCAGCTACCCAGGAGGCTGAGGCAGGAGAATGGCGTAAACCCGGGAGGCAGAGCTTGCAGTGAGCCGAGATCCCGCCACTGCACTCCAGCCCCTGGGCGACAGAGCGAGTCTCTGTCTAAAAAAAATAAATAAATAATAAAAAAAATAAAAATGCATATTGCCAAAATTTAGTGAGCTGAGGAATAATTTAAAAAAACGAAATAATCCCTAAGAAACAAGAAGCAGTGAGATGATGAGGAAGAGGATAGATAGATAGATGATAGATAGATAGATAGAGATATAGATAGATAGGTAGTCTATGAAATATAAAAAGTAATAGAATAAATACAGATAAATGTTGGTTCTTAGGAAAAAAACTAGTATGTTTTAAACCTCTGGCAAGATTAATCAAAAAGAGTAAACAATAGGAGGAAGGAAAAAGGGAGAAAACTATAGGTAGAATGCTATAAACTTACGTTTCAAAAGCAGTGTGAAATAAACAAAATGAATAAATTCTAATAAAAATAGCACACCAATACTGGAGGAAAAATGACAACTAAAAGTTTTGAAAAATTTATAACCTTTGAAAAATGTGATCAATGGCTAAAACCATGCCCCAACACCAAGAGAGACGAAACAACATATTAGGAAGGGAAGAAACATTTCCAAACCCATCCTAGAAGCTAGAATAAACATTGATACCAAACCTAGGCAAGAAATAATAGAAAGAAAAATTACTGACAATTTTACTCTTAACATAAACGGAAAAAAAATTAATGCAATATAAGAAAACCAAACCCAGCAATATATGAAAAAATATAAATTAGATAGGTCTTCCAGAATAGCAGAGTTAGAAACTCAGAGGACACTCTTACCAGCAAAACAACAATTTAAGAGGTAAAAATTGGAGCAATTATTTAAGTTCTCTGGAAATTTTCCTAAGGGTGTACAGCAAATGAAGAAACATTCACTCAAGAAAATCGACTGAATATCAGTAAGAAGAGTGAGAGTCTGTGGCATTTAAGCCACAACTCACTCCCCTCATCCCCATCCTCAGTTCCAACTTACAGAACCTTTATGCTGGGTACTCTAAGAGTGAGGAACTCCTTCTGACCCTAGCATTCAACCTCAGGAGGAAAAGGATAACCTTCACTTCCCTCATCATCTCTTCCTCCACCAGCCACATATTACAAGAGTTATATTCCACACAGGCACGGCCAAGAGGACTGGTTGTCCCTTGCCCTATCTATCCCCTATTTGTAGGGTAAAACTGCTACCCCAAGCATGGCAGATGAAGATCCTGGGGTTCCAATCACCCCACCACAAGACACTCGTAGGACAGAGTTTTCACACCAGCAATGTCTTGCAAATCTACCCCAGAGCTGCCACCCACCATCTAGTGCCTACGCTTAAAGAGGGAGTGTTACCGTGGGAGAAGCAAGATCCTGTCCCCAGTACCACTGTGGCAGTGTCAGAGTACTGCCCAGGGCAGAAGTCAAGCCATAATGACAAAGAGCTACATAGAAGTTCTTAAGGAGACTGAGTTTATTTGAATAGAAAGTGGAGAATTCCATGCCTAAGGCTGTTTTCAAAAACAATAGAGATCATAATGAACATTAAGTTAGAGGAGGCTGGGAGCTCCATGATACAAGCAAAACTTCAGAGCAGCCAGAAGTTTAATAGTGAACCAGGGAAAGAAGCAACTAAAAAGAGCCTTCCTGTGGGTCAGGAAGACAGTACCTATGCAATAGGCTGCATCCACTCAGGAGAAATCAGAAGACATGAAAGCATTCCCCAAGCTGCAAACAAACCCATCAATATAGGATGAAAGGTTCACTTGCACACAGGACTTAAACACAACTTCTGATAAAACACTGACTGAATAATAAACTGTTCTGACCCAGGGGTGACTCCTAGGAGACCAGAATTAAAAATAAATTTAAACTTACCCTTACCAGTCTGAAAGACTGTGTGCTTGTCCAAGGTTGCGCCTCCTCTGGAGCTATCAGAGAGGAAAGTTCCAAGCTACAGTCTGTGAACCCAAAATATGAAATAAATCTCAACCAATTTAGAAAGTTTATTTTGCCAAGTTTAAGGATACCACCTCAGGAGGTTTGATGACATGTGCCTAAGGAGGTTGCGGCATAACTTGCTTTCATACATTTTTGGGAGACATGAGACACCTATTATTACATATATGATGTACATTGGTTCAGTCCCGAAAGTCAGGACAACTCGAAGCAGGAGCTTCCTGGTCATAGATAAGAGACAAAGATTGCCTTCTTTTGAGTACTTTATCAGCCTTTCACTGAGCCTTTTTGTGAATTGTGAATACACAATTTCGTCTGGCTCACTGAATCTGCATTTTTACATAAGTAATAAGACAGATGAAGCAATTATATATGCATGTGTCTCAGGTGAGCAGAGGAATGACTTTCTGCCCCGTACCTGTGAAGATAAGCTATTAGTTTACATTGCCAGGGTAAAATTCAACAGAATTGTTTCAGGGTAAAGATCTTGAAGCCCACAAGGAATTTCTTCATGGGCCAATTGTGAGGGAGGTATGTAACTTCTTAATCTTTGTACCAATCTTACTTAGGAATAAAACGGGAGGCAGGTTTGCCTGACATAGTTCCCAGCTTTACTTTTCCCTTGGCTTAGTGATTCTGGGGTCCTGAGATTTAACTTTCTTGCACAAGTCTCTAGCTGAACATGAGGACAAAAACCCAGTCTTTCTGATCTGATATGGTGGCCTCCAAGCCACATGCATATTCAATGGTAAAGGGTAAAAACCTGTCTAAAAGGGCTTATGCACATCTTTTGACCACCAAGTGGCTTATGCTGCTCCAAGGGCAACACCAAGGTATTCAAGATAAAAGATACAAACAAGGAAAAACAATCTGAACAGGGACATTAGAGGCTCCACATTGTAAGATAAATTAACTTTACGTAATTAGTTCAGTTGAATCACTGAACAACTTTTTCAAAAAAGCAAACAATAACATCCACAATCTTGTGGAGTAGGGGGGTTCAGAAATTCTAGAATTGAAAAGTACAATAACTGAAGTAAAAAGTCTACTAGAAAGTTTCAAATGTGAGACAACAGAAGAAATAATTTGCAAACTTGAGGATAGATTAATGTAGATTGTGTGGTCTGAAAAACAGAGAAAAAAATTACAAAACAAAAACACAGAGCCTTAGAAAAACATGTGACATCATTAAGCACACCACCATAAGTGTAATGGGAGTGCCAGAAAAAGAATAGAGAAAGACAAAGAAAAAATATTTGACAAAATAATCACTGAAAACTTCCCAATTTGATTTTAAAAAATCACCTACACATCCAAGAAGTTTAATGAATTCCAAGGAAGATAAATGCAAAAAGATATAAACCCAGACACACCATAATCAAACTGTTGAAAGCCAAAATACAAAATCTGGAATGCAGTAAAATTAAAAAAACAACCCATCACATTCAACAGAACCCAAATAGGGTTAACAGTTGCTTTCTTACCTGAAAAAATGGAGGTCAGAAGACAGTAAGGTAGCATATTCAAAGTATAGAAAGTAAAAATTGTTAAAACAATAATCTCTCCAGCAAAATCATACTTCAAAAATGAAGGTAATATAAGGACAGTCTCAGATAAAAACTGAACTTTTTGCAAGCAGAAATGCTGTTGAAGAAATACTAAAAGAAGTTCTTTAGAATGAAAGCAAGTTATACCAGACAGAAATTCGAATTATTTATATCAATTACTAATTCAATTATTTCTTTCTTTTTTTGAGTTTGTTAAGAATAGGTATTCTTTTTAAATGTTTTATTTGGTTTTCTTTTAATTAACAACATATTTATTATTGTGTATTATATGGTGCTTTGAAATAGATATACATTGTGCAATGGCAAAACCAAGCTAATCAACATATGCATTACCATACATAGTTATCATTTTTGTGGTGAATACACTTAAAATCTACTCTCTTAGTATTTTTCAAGAATGTAATATATTGTTATTAACTACATAGTCACCATATTGCACAACAGATCTCCTGAACTTAGTCCTCTTAACTAATGAAAATTTTGTAGCCTTTGACCAACATCTCTCTACCCTCCTCCCACCACCTTCAGTTATGCATTTCTAAAACAAAATTCTAGTTTGTAGAATTGATAATTTTCCTAAGCACTTGAATGAATACATATTAATTTCTTTTCTAAATTAGTTTGACAGAACAGATGAAGTTTATCTTAGTAGACAATGCCAAATGTACATAAAAAAACCCACAAAATGCTTACTTAGCATATAATCAAAATTGTCTAGTCACAAATTTAACAGTAAATTATCATTTGTGCTACATCCACTCAAGCAAAGAAAATACCATATTTGTAATACCATTATATGTATGTATATAATACCATATAACTGTATCTCAGTGATTAGGGACATTACACATATTTATTGCCTCACTATAATTTATATGGAAAAATACATCCAAAAAATATGCAAATGGTTCTTTCCTAAAATATTTTGTGATTTTCATGTTTTAAGTTTAGACACTTGTGCTTCTTTTACAGTTTAAAGAATGAATAAAAGCAAAAAAATGAAGATTCAAAAAGACCTGGGCTTGAATTTCCCAGTTAGTTACTGTGTAACCCTAAAGTAGTTACTTCATCTCCCTGAATCTTACTTTTCTCATCAGTAAAATAAGAATACTATTTTAGCAGGCTTTGTAGCAGAATTAGATTAGACAATGTGTTTTTGGCCTACTGTGGTATGTTAGGACATTTGCATTGCTATAAAGTAACATCTGAGGCTGGGTAATTTCTAAAGAAAGCAGGTTTATTTGGCTCACAAATTAGGCTGTACAAGCATGGCACCAGCATCTGCTCCTGGGGAGGCCTCAGGAAGCTTCCAGTGACGGCAAAAGGTAAAGAGGGAGCCGGCATATCACATGGGAACAGAGAGAGCAAGAAAGAGAGGGAGGAGGTGCCATGCTCTTTTAAACAACCAGATCTCCCATAAACTTACAGTGGAACTCACTCATTATCAGGAAGACAACCAAGCCATTCACGAGAGATCCTGCCCCATGACCCAAATACCTCCCACTAGGCCCATCTCTAACATAGGTGGTCACATTTCAACATGAGATTTGGAGGGGACAGAACATCCAAACAGTATCAGGTAGGTATTAAAAAAAGGCAACTACTTTCATTACTAACATTGTTATTTGTGAAGTAGAAAGAAAGCAAGCATGCATATCTAGCATCTAATATTTTAGAAGTTGTGGCAGAAGCCTTGTGATTTCAAAACATTCTCTTTTGTAAAGTGGGAAAATCAAAGAGCAGGCTGCAATAAGCAAAAATTGTAAAAAAGATCTCCTTGATTAAAAATATCTTTTTTTCCCACTATCTCAGTAGATTATCTCTCAGACTATCATCTCAAATACTTGAGCTTACTTGCAGTAAGGAAACGGTTTAGTGGCCAGGTGAAGACATGGATAATTTTGGAGGGCAGATCATTGTGGAGGAGAGAGAGCTTGGGTGCCACTCCTGGTAAAACCAATTGACAACGCGTTGGGTTAGTTATCGTTGCAGTAAGCAACGTGCAATGTGATGAGAGTATACCTATGTTAACAGTAAGATGCCACCAGCTTTATATCGGTGTTTGTCAACCATTATCTACCTTTAATTGACCAAATTGGAGCAAGGGAGATTCTTCATGTTAGATTTTTCTGTGGTAAACTCTGAGTTCTGTGTTGTCTTTCCACCACACTCCCAACTACACTGCCTTCTGTCTCCCTTGCTGACTATCCAGTGTGTGCTAAGGGAATAACAATGCTAAATGTCCCAAAATGCAATTACAAAAATGAATCTGCCTCAGGAGAAGGTACTCATATGCAATGAATTTTGCATTTTGCCCTAATGCTTTTTCATCTTTTATGTATTTCTCCCTTTATATCATTACAAATGCTTTTATTAAAAATGCAACCTTAATTATGGTATATTTGTGTCACTTTGAAACTATTAAAATGCAACTTTATGTTTTCCCCTGAGATAGAGTCTCTCTCTCACCTCAGGATGGAGTGCAGTGATGCAACCTTGGCTCGCTGCAGCCTCAACATCTGGGCTCAAACAATCCTCCCACCGCAGCCTGCCAAGTAGCTAGGACTAGTGGTGCACACCACCTCACCCAGCCAATTTTTGTATTTTTTGTAGAGATGGGTTCTCGCTTTTTTGCCCAGTCTGGTCTTGACCTCCTGGGCTCAAGCTATCTTCCTGCCTTGGTCCCCCAAAGTGCTGGGATTACAGGCGTGGGCCACCACATCCTGTCAAAAGTAACTATTGATTACTTTTTACTCTTACAACAACTAGTTGATCTTAGAACAAGTAGTTAATATGAGACATATAAACTACATGCACCAGTTATCCTGATCTACTGGGCATAAATGTTCAATGTTCTTATCATGTTTCCTCTATTGTATTTGATTTACAAACATGACCATATCAACTGAAGATATCAGTCTGATCTAAAGTAATGTAGAAAGTCAAAGTGTTGACAAAATCATGTGTTATTGTGGAATGCAGGTATCTTTATATCTAAGCAGAAAAGAAAATTGTAAACACTTCAGCTTTGGTTTTCAGTGGTGTCAGTCCTAATTTAGGATCAAAACTGAAAGAACTCAAATATACACTGTGCAATTGCCTTAAATTGTTTTGGATTGTCCAGCATTTGTTCCCCTTTATGTGGTAAGGTCACATGGATTTTCTCTTGTGGAAAATTATCATCAATCTATACAGTTCAGCCACCATCACCTTATTTTCTAGAGATTCATGAATTGGCACAGTAACAAGGCCTGACTTGTCAATATATTCCATTTACCTCACCACAGAGATTGGTTCAATATGGGCACATGGCCCATGGTCAAATTAGGCTGAAACAAAAATACCATCCAAACTATCAGGGGAAATAAAAGTCATTTATGTTTGTTTTTTCCTGCTGGGTGTATTATTTGTAATTTTTGTTTTCTATATGTTATGATGTTTTGGCACCTTAATAATCTTTCTGGCTCAGGAGAGACTGCATCTCCCAAGACTATTCAATTCCCAGAGAGAGCAAAGGTTCAGCCAAGAGCATGTCTTTGATATGCAAACCAACCAATCCAGAGTCACACCTCCTCTATCTTGCCCATACATGTCTGGAGGGCAATACTCCTCTGCCTTAATCATCCCAGGGCTAGGTACCCCTTTACTTAAAGCCCACTGACATTATTCAAACTAACCAATTCTCAACTCTTTACTGGGACCTATCTTGACTCCTGCAGAAACTCCCCTAAAGGCTGTGGCCTGGGCACCCTCCTATCTCCTGCAAGTTCTGCCTCTGAACCCACCCTGGTGCTTTCCCATGTGACCCTACATGGTGTGCTGGGCCTCCTGTTTCTAGGACCTGTGATCCTAAGCTTTGTTTTCCTGATCCTCTCTTGTTTCTGCCCTTGTGACTACATCTGACTGTCTCATAAAAGAACATAGTACCCTGGTTTGCTGAAACAGTATGTGAAAATTTGGGTGGTCATATTGTCTCCTAGTTCCCAGCCAATGAAGGAAAAAAGGCAATTTCTAGTGATGGAGAGGGAGTCTTTAGCTTTTGATCAAAGTGAGCCTGAAGTTTGGTGCCTATATTTGAATCATTGGCTCCAATTAACAGAGCCAATAATTTACTTTTTACTTAAGCCAGTTTGAGTTGAGTGTTTGATGATTTAATTATTAAGATTTATGAGTTGCACAGGTTGATTAAAAAGAAGCTAAATGGAATGAAACAGAGAGCATTTTCAAATTAAAGGTCTTGAAGTTTAAAAAGAGAAGATAATAAGAAGAGAATAGTATAAAAAGAGAAGAAATCATAAGACAATCATGTATAATATGTTGGTGGCAATACAAATCTTAGGAAAAATACTTACCTCTGAAGACTAATATTTTTATTAGAAGGCCATCAGATAAATCTTTTTCTCTCGGCACATACACAGAAGAAGTGCCATCTGAGGACACAGGAAGCCAGGAAGAAAGGCCTCACAAGAAATCAATCCTGCTGGCACCTTGATCTTGGACATCTAACCTCCAGAGCTGTGAGAAAATAAATTGTGTTGGTTAATCCACCTAGGCTGTAGTATTTTGTTATGGCAATATGAATTGTCTAATACAACCACCAATGGTAAAATAATAATTTCTACTCATAGAAACATGGATACCATAATCACATTTCAAAATTGTCATTCCTTTTGCATGTATTTTTACAGCAAAATAAGTAATTTAAATTTATGTAACAGCTCTATAATGTAAGAAAGATGGCTATTGAGTAGTTATTAAGGGAAAAAATTTTAATAGCTTATAAAAAGTGCATTGACTAGAGTTGCTTCAAAATTTTCTTTTTATTCTATTGTTCATAAATATATATTTAGTAAATAGAATTGTATATCTTAATATAGTCCACATTTTCATTTTATTCATATTAGCTCTGTTAGTTTTTGATTGATTCATTCATTTATTTTCTCAGCACATACTTATTATAAATACAAGAAATAGCGTGGTGGTGTTATAGTCATTAGAGCTGTTCATTGAGTTTTTCTAGTACTCTGCCTTTCTGGGCACATATATTGATGATATTTCCTGGCCTGCCTTTTGCTTAAGAGAATACTCACGATACTTGTTCCCTTAAGTAGCCAGTTTTTGTGATATGATCATTTTCTGGCAAGATCACTGAACTGCCTTTCTGAGACCTTCAACAGTTCTATTTTCCTTTTCCCAGATCACTGGCAAAGATTGAAACAGTAGCTGCTCCTTCAGCTTAGTTCCAAAATGAGGAGACACAGAGCATCCCCAACTGACAGTGACGAACATGAAGCATGAATGAGAAATCAACATTTGTTATAACTCATTAATATTTGGGGCCTATTGTTTCCAGAGCAAAATTTAAACTACCCTAACTAATCAGCTGAGTACAGGGGAATACACAGATGGATAAAGTTAACCCCTGGAATTAAGAACTTGTAGTTTGGTGGAGTGACTAAAGAGCAACATATACAAAACAAAGTACATTAAACAAAAGTAAAATAAAAACTCTGTAATCAGGGATAGTGTGAGAAAGAGTGTGAGTGAGGGAAATAATACCTTCATTCAGACTGGAATATTAGGCGGCGCTCTACAGATACATGGAATTTAACCTGAATCTGTAAGAAAAGGATAGAGTTTTCATAGGCTGAGAAAGTATAGAAAAGATATTCTTATGAGTTCCAAACCAAAGAAAAGTTAACAGTAAAAGCATGAAGACAAGAAAGTATATGAGTGGCATGTCACAAATTATCATAGGAGATGTGTAACCAAATGTAAAGACCCTTGATGTGGGAACTAGATATCATCAAAGCATCTAGTCATTACTTTGAGTTTCCCAAAGTGTGGTTTCTTTCTCATTTCATTTTAATTGTTCTTACATTTAGCTCTATGACTAATTTGAAATTAATTCTTTGTGTGGTGTGAAATGGGATCTAAATTCCATTTTTTTACTACTAAAAATGTCTAGTTGCACCAGAACCATTTAGAGAGTTCTCCCTTAATGCTTCAAAGTGCTATTTTTTTTGTCATGTCAAGCATCCATAAAAAAAGGAATACAATTCTGGACTTTCTTTTTTTTTTTTTTTTTTTTTTGAGACGAAGTCTTGCTCTGTCGCCCAGGCTGGAGTTCAGTGGCGCGATCTTGGCTCACTACAAGCTCCGCCTCCGGGGTTCCCGCCATTCTCCTGCCTCAGCCTCCCGAGTAGCTGGGACTACAGGCGCCCGCCACCTCGCCCGGCTAATTTTCTGTATTTTTAGTAGAGACGGGGTTTCACCATGTTAGCCAGGATGGTCTCGATCTCCTGACCTCGTGATCCGCCCGTCTCGGCCTCCCAAGGTGCTGGGATTACAGGCTTGAGCCACCGCGCCCGGCCTGGACTTTCTATTCTGTTTATTTTTGTTTGTTCACCAATATTGTACCATATTAATTACTGCAACTTTATAAATACTGATACATACAGTTGATCAATATTGAAACCACCTTTGCAAAAATGTTAACAGTGAGGAAATTTTTTCAGTGAAAAATATCTGACCTATCTGGCTCCATCTTGCCTTTAACCTCCAAGCTGCCCATGTTCATTTCTGGGTATAGGCTGAATTAACTATAGGAGGAATTTAGTTCATAGTTTAGCTTTGAAAGAAAGTTGGAAATGTCTTGGGATCCTTAGGGTGTCACTTTTCTGGTCAGAAACCTCTGTGGATGGTGGCACCTTTGCCTGAGTTTTGCTCAGGCCCACTTGGTTCATTCCACCCACTGGGCCTGGCAGGCTGCACTTGGCTCACACTACTGGTGCCAGATCCCACACCTGCTAAGGGCAAGCCAGGCACGGAGCAATGAGAGGTGTGTGAGCAACCATGGGGTCCACCCCCTTCTCACAGCCATATGTGCCAGGTGCAGCAGGGCAGGCAGTTCTAGGCACCAGCACAGGGTACGCCTGGACCAGGCATACCACAAATCACTTCCACTGCAGGCACCAGGGAATGCAGTGGAACCTGGAAGATTGGAGATACCAGGAACCACAGAGCCCCAAAGAGGGTGTCACAGCCCTGGTTTGAAGAGCCTCTAGGTCTAGACCTCCCCAAAGGGCCACAGCTCTTCTCTCCATCTTGTTGCCCCCAACATGGAGAGTGGGTGAGGTGGAAGCATTTCAGCCCTGTTTGTGTCACAGCTCTTTCAGTCCCACCATTTTTCAGGTCCTGAGTTCTTGTCCCACATTCAGGAAAAATGAGGTACACAGACAACTAGAGTGTGAGCAAGGCAAAGAGGAGCTTTATTGAGCAACAGAACAGCTCTTGGGAGACCCTAAGTGGGTAGCTCCTTTCTCCAGGCTGGTAGTCCCAACAAGTGTCGAGCTCTCAGCAGAGAGGAGACCCAGAGTGGGTAGCTCCTTCCCACAGCTGGTAGTCCTCACATGTGTATGAATCTGGCTGGGTTTGGGGTTTTTATGGGTTCAGAAGGGAGGAAGTGTGTGCTGATGGTCCCATGGGCAGTCATGGGCAGGCCCAGAAGAAGCACCACAAGTTTTCACTCCAGGCAGTGGACTCCGCCCGGAACTGACAGCCCAGCCCTCAGGCTTCAGGCCATCCCTGGCTTGAAGGTGGAGCTTCACTAGGGACCCACTCCTTTCCACACAGGAGCTTGTCTGTCTGCCTCCTGCTGCCATCAACATGTGTTCCACAGCATGCAGGCTGTTCGTGCCAAGGGGCTCCTGTGAGCCTGTGCCAAGCCACCCTCAATAACCCCTGGCCTCGCTCCCATGCTCATGGGCACCCAAAGTCCAGAAAGGGCTGAAGCAGAAGGAAGCTGGCGTGTCAGCACTGCCTCAAGTGCATGCACACCCGGCTGGGTCACCACAGTGCCCAGGCTCAACCACAACTTTGCTTCACCCCAGAGTGGGCACTGGGAGTGGGGAGAGGCCAGACAACAGGAGCAGGGACTTTCAAGCCTGCAGGGACAAGGGGCTTCCTGGGCCCCCAAAAGTGCAGGGATGCCTGGGTCTAGAGCCAGGACTGGGTGGCTGCAGCTGTGCCCAGGAACATGGGACTCCTGCTCCATCAACTCAGTAGGCAGCAGGGTTCCTGCCTATTCCTGCCCCCACCAGCTCTCCCAGAATGCACAGCCCCAGGCCCATCTACCCAGCTATTGCCAGTGTCTTCACATCAGTGGCTCCAGACCAACCACTGCTGCCATCAATAACAGCCCTTTCCTGAAACAAACCCCTTCCTGCCTGGCCCTCAGACTACCTTTGTAAGACTAACAAATTAACCACAAGATTAGAAATTATGGTTTAGGAGTCATGCAGTCAGAGGCCCAAATTTCTTAACCTTCCCAATTGCTCCCAGGAATAACATCAGTATTATAAAACCTAAGATTGTTGTCTGAGATATTTTTTAGCCCCTGCATTCTGATGGACCAACTGGCACCACCCAGACTGGTTATCAGGCTCAACAAGTTCTGCAATCCCAGCCAGGAAAAGAAGACAGCAGAAAAACTTGCTTCTTGCTTTAACTCCCTGTGATTTAATCTCCAATCCAACCAATCAACACTTCTACTCCCTAGCCCCATACCTGCCAAATTATCCCAAAAAAACTCCAGTCTCTGAATTATCAGGAAGACTGATTTGAGAAATAAAACTCCACTCTCCCATTTAGCCCACTGTGAGTGCATTCATCTCTTTCTCTACTGTAATTCCCCTGTCTTAATAGATTGGCTTTTCTGGGCAATGGGTAAGGAAAGCTCATTGGGTGGCTACAATACATTGTTATTTAAGAGCATCTTAGCTTTCTTGGTACTTGAACTTCTAAAAACATTTAGAGTTAGCTGTTCCATTAGCAAAATGAAACCAACTGGAGTCTTGATCAGGAGTGCACTGAACCAATACATTGATTTGGTGACAATTGACATTATTAGGTTTCCAATCAATAACATGTCTCTCCACTTACTCAGGTCTTCATTCATCTCTCTTAGTGAGGTTTTATTATATATAGGAGTCTTATACTTCATTAATTAGATTACTAATAATTTGATGTTTTTAATTTTTTATCAATAGTATCTTTGTTTACATTTCATTTATAATTGTTTGTTGCCTGTATATAAAAGTACATTTGTTTATAATGGCCATGAATCCAGAAACTTGTTCGTCTCTCTCATATATTGTATAAATTTATTTGTAAATCATTTGAGCTTTCTTTGTTTGGATTTTTAATTTTTTTAATTACAATTTTGTTTTTTCTCTTCTAATCCATGTTAGTTCTGTTTCTACCTTCATTTTACTGACTACCACCTCTAGTATAATGTTGAATAGAAGTGGTGAGGGTCTCATTTCTGAATTCAGATAAAACTTTCAATATTTTACTTTTAATCATAATGTTTACTACAGTTTTGGCTAGATACTTTTATCAGATTAAAAAACTTAATTTTATGACAAGTTTGCTAACTTTATAATAAGCAAGAATTATTACAGTATATGCAAGATTTTTTTATGTGAATGGAGATTACATTGTAATTTTTTCCTTATCAAAATGACCATAAGATTATTCTCCTTTAAGCTATAATGTGATAAATTATAGAAATTAATTTTTAAATAAGCCACTTGGCATTTTCTGCTTAAACTCAATTTGATTGTGCTATATTTTTATATAACTCAATATGTTTGCTAATATTTTATTTAAGAATTTACATCTATGTTTTATAATTTCCCTTTTATTTTTGCAATAACCAAATAAAACTTGGGTACCATTATTACAATAGTCTCAAAAACAAGATGAGAAATATTTTCTTTTTATATTTTTTTGAAAAAGTTTTGCAAGATTGATGCTATTGCTTTCATAAATATTCCTTCAAATTCATTAGTACAGCCATCTAAGTCTGGCATTTTGTATGTGGAAATGTGTTAAATTACAGATTCAGTGTTTTATATAGTTATAGTACTAGTCAGATTATCTATTTCTTTATGTATTTAGTTGTGTTTTTCTGAAAATATGTCCACATTATTTAAATTTATACATTTATTGACATAAGCTTGATCATAATATCTCCTTATCAACTTATTACTCTCTATAGGAAGTATAATTATCCCACCTTTTTCCCTTCAAGATAGTTATTTGTTCCTCATTTTCCTTGTGTTTGATTAGTCTTGAGAGGAGTTTATCGATTTTTATATGTGTTTCTTTTTTCAAAAGAATCAACTTTCAGCTTTGTTAGGGGAGTTTCTCTATTGCATGTTTGTTTTTCCAATTCATTACATTTTGCTCTTTTATTTCTTTCTCCTTTCTACTTGCTTTAAGTTTGTTGCTCTTTAATGTAATCTCTGAGATAGAAACGTAAATTATGTTTATAGCCTCTAAAGTATGCATTTATGAACATAAATTTCTCTCAGAACACTGTTTTAGCTGCATCTCACAAGTTTTACATGTAGCATTTCATATTATCATTCTTTCCAAATATTTGCCTTAATTGCAATTTCTTCTTCGACTTATGGATGTTTAAAAATGTATATCTTTGTAGGCTGGGCCCAGTGGCTCATGCCTATAATCCCAGCACTGTGAGAGGCTGAAGCAGGAGGGAATAATCACAGGATTGCTTGAGGCCAGGAGTTCGAGACCAGCCTGTGCAACGTAGTAATCTGCTGTCTCTACAAGAAAAGTTACTATTTTTTTAATTGGCCAGGCACATAGTGGCATGCATCTGTAGTACCAGATACTCAGAAGGCTGAGACAGGAGGGCCACTTGAACTCGGGAGTTCAGGGCTGCAATGAGCAATGGTTTTCCTACTACATTCCAGCCTGGGCAACAGGGTAAGACTTTGTTTCAAGAAAAAAAAAAAATGTACATCTTTGGTTTTGAGAAATAAAAAATGAAATTCTAAGCTCCCAAGAGAGACCCAGGACCCGAGAGAAATCTTGAAAACTGAGTTATCAGCCATGGCAGGAAAGGAGGCCAGACACGCCTCATGATACCCCCTCCCTGAACAACCATAATGAGGCTTTCTTCCCAAACGGCTAAACAGAAACCAGCCCTTTCAAAAGACCCCACCATTGTTATCAACCAACTACCTGACACTTCCCACTCCCTTTTGTGGTTTCAGCATAACTGACCAGGATTTCTTCTTTTTTTTTTTTGAGACAGAGTCTCGCTCTGTCGCCCAGGCTGGAGTGCAGTGGCCGGATCTCGGCTCACTGCAAGCTCCGCCTCCCGGGTTTA
>NW_012117999.1:30663-39699 GCF_000951035.1 Colobus angolensis palliatus | reverse complement strand
CATCTTCTCCCTCAACTTGGGTGTCTGAGGGCTAAAATCTCCACTTTGGATGATACCAGCACAGCTGTTTTTTGGTATCTGGGATCTATGAAGGCACATGAAGTTCAATTACACACATCCATGGTTCCCTTCTCAATTGCACATGTTCTCATAGAAGAACCATGGACATGTGCAATTGAGCTTCATGCTCCTTCGTGGGTCTCAGGTACTCCTCTCATGACTCTTTCTATAACTTATTAAATATGTATATTTGGCCACTCTGTTTAGCATAAATTCCTGTTCCCTTTGTCCCTCCCTGAAAGTGTCTGTTTTTGGCTCCGGCCAGAGGCTATCCTTTCCAGCTTCTCAGAATAGCCACCCTGCAGGCTCCAACCCTTTATGAGGAGAAATAAAGTTCTCCTTTCCAAATCCATGAACCTTGTCATTCGTGAGTTGCCACTTTCAACTCAAGATCCATAAGGATATTTTAGTAAATTTGTCATTAACTTCTAGTTTAATTCCATTGCAGCATTCCACTGCAGCAAAGAACATACCCTGTTTCATTTCATTTCTTTAAAATCTTGCTGAGACTTACTTTACAGATGGCAGATAGTCTTTTTTAGTAAATGTTCTGTATGTATTTGAAAAGAATGTCTGCTTGGCAATGGTGAGGCACAGTGATCTACATATTTAATGTTTAATCATCTGTTTACTGAGTTTTTGTCTGCTTATTCTAATAATGAGAAAAGTAAGTTAAAATCTCCTATATAAGTGTAGATTTGTCTGTTTCTCCTTTAAATGTAGTCAAGCTTCTCCTGCACATGCACTTGCCCAGGATTCAGAGACGCCAAAAGAGAAGATCCAGAGCATGTTTCACCAGCAGAAGAAGCTGAACCCCTGCAGTGTGGTGCTGCACGGTGACCTGGGCCAGGACTCAGAGAAGGGGAAGGAACTAAGAAGTCAAAGGGCTGCACTGTGGTCTCTGCCACAAGACGAGCAGCAACAGAGGTAATTTAGCATATTGCCTAGGGACATGGGCCACTCTCACAAGATAAAAAAATATGGCGGCTGCTTCCATTTAGCCTGAGGATAAGGCCAAGACAAAGCCAGACCAGAAAGGGAATTCTCGGAAATGTAGTTCCACTTTATCTAAGCTCACTCTACACAAAGCCACTGCACTAGGCTAAGGAAGCTCTCAAGACACCTTTGAAATAAATTGATATTCACTTAATTCAAGGTGCTACCTGAAGCCACAAGACTGGAAGAAACTGCCATGAGAGAAATTATAGAGAACAGACCAAAAGTAATTGCTCCAGCCCACTACTGCTACCTGGTATAGCCACAGGTCAAAATAAAAAATACTTATTTTCTGGGAGTGAAACCACCTTTGCAAAAATTATGACAATGACAGTGAAAAAAATCTGACCTAACCAATTCCATTTTGCTTTTTTTTTTTTTCTCTGAGACGAAATCTGGCTCTGTCACTCAGGCTGGAGTACATTGGCACAATCTCAGCTCGCTGCAACCTCCGCCTCCTGGGATCAAGCGATTCTCCTGCCTCAGCTTCCTGAGTAGCTGGGACCACAGGCACCCACCACCACACTCGGCTAATTTTTGTATTTTCAGTAGAGACGGGGTTTCACCATGTTGGCCAGGCTGGCCTCGAACTCCTGACCTCAGGTGATCCACCTGCCTCTGCCTCCCAAAGTGCCGGGATTACAGGCATGAGCCACTGTGTCTGGCCTCCATTTCCCATCTAACCTCTAAGCTACTTTTGTTCATTCCTGGGCTTAGATTGAACTAAGTTTAGGAGAAATTTAGTTTATAATTTAACTTTGAAACAAAGATGATGACAGTCACTACCAGAAACAAGCCCTCTCCTTGCTTGGGGACCAAACTGCCTTTGTAAAACTAACAAATTAGCCACAAGATTGTAAATTATGACTCAAGAGTCATGCAACCAGAGGCCATCAGCTTCCCAACCTCCCCAGCTTCTCCTAGGGGTAACATCACTATTGTAAAACTTAAGAGGTTTGAGGTATTTTTCAGACCCTGCATTCCAGCGGATCTGCTGATGCCACCCAGAATGGTAAACTGGCTCATCTGTTCTTGTGGCCCCTGCCCAGAAACCCACTCAGTGCAAGAGAACAGCTTAAAACTCTATGATTTCATCTCGGACCCAACCAATAAGCCCTCCCATTCCCTGGCCTCTGCCTGCCAAACTATCCTCAAAAAACCGTAGCCTCAGAATTTGGGGGGAAACTGATTTGAGTAATAATAAAACTCCTACCTCCCATTTAGCCAGCTCGACTTGTAGTAAACCCTTTCTCTATTGCTATTCCCCTGTCTGGAAAACTCAGCTTTATCTCTGCAGCGAGCAAAATGAACCCATTGGGTGGCTACAGGACAAGAGCTTATTTTTCAAAAATATGTATATGTGTAAAATATTGTTAAGAATTTGTGACAATTGTAAATCAATTGCTCACCCCCTGGTGAATTAACTTGGTAAATTTAATTTTTTTAATAATATATATGACATATATCTAATGTTGTCTAATGGTAAAACATTTTTTAATGCTACAATTTTAAATTGCGCTTGTAAATTTGTTTAAGCAAAAAGCAAAGGAAAAACTGTTTCCTTTCAAATATTTATAATGTATGCTAACAATATTGCCAGGCTAAGGGAATGTTTGGCTTTTGAATGTTCGTTAATATTTAAATCATTCCAAGGAACTGAGAACTAGAGACAAAGTTAAAGTTAACACAGAAGGGGGTAGGGGTGTATGATATTATGTGCCAGATGCTAGAGGAATCCTTGTGATGTGGCTTTTGTGTTCATGAAATAAGGTTTGGGGTGTGTGGCTTTTGAGTAACAGTCTTATGTAAAAACATAATAAAAGAGACACAATTTAGCAAATTGCGCTGGAAAGGGGAGAAACGAGGTGACGTTTTGCTCAGAAACGGCCCCTCCCCCGCCTCTCAGAAGGTCTTTAGCTCTGAGCAGCTTCCCGGAGGACACACGGTTGTCATGGAGACAGGCAGGGCCTCCTCCTCTCTGCTTGGAGCCGAAACAGCAGGGCTGGCTGGGAGCGAGCACCGAAACACAATAGTGAGCCCTTCTGCTGCAGGCAGTGGACACCAAGCAGTGACCTAGTGCACTGAAAGAGAGAAAAGATGAGAATACAAAGAGCTCCACCCACGCTCTCCGCCACACACAAACCCCAACATAATGATATTGGGAACAATAAGGAAACTCTTCCGTCACCGATGTACTTAGCTAACATTTAAGTAGATCAAAGAACTGTTTATAGAAAAACCATTTCTTTCTTTCAAGAGAAATAAAAGCAAAGCTACTACTCCTCCAATATAATTCAATCTTTTGACATAACAAATATTAGCAATAAGAATAAACAACATTATAACAAGAATGCTTGTTGGAATTCCTTAAGGTAGTTATGTACTGTAGTTACTGGAATCTTTCAGTCATTAGATACCAGTAATGTGTACAGAAAGATAAGTGCCAGCTATCAGATTTCTTAAAATTAAGAATGACTAAGACAAACACAAATAGAAACAGGTAATCTATTGGTGCTTACAGAGAACATTTCCTATTTATAAATATGCCCCATTTATAGTATAAAATAGAACACATTAATTCAATTAGAATTTGGAAAGTAATTAAAAGTGAAAATGTGAGCCAGTTATATTTAACACTATTCTATATATAATATTTTATTTGTCTGGATGAGTATAAATAATATTTCTTCCTTTATTGTGTAGTCTTATTAAATTCAAGGCACACCTACTTTGTCTAGAAAATCTGTGGTGACATTGCCGATTTATGTTGACATCCTGTATCCTTCAGCAAAGAATGAAAACAAGAAAAAGAGTATGCAAATGCAAAAAGTTTGTATAATTAATCAAATAGTAAATTTGCATCTAAACTCCTTTTATTATTTAATTATTGCAGGCTACCACCCTTAAAAAATTCCAAAAGAAAATTAACATAATCACACTCTAGAATATATTTTTAAGTCCTTGTACAAAAATGCCATTTGAATTTCATTCAGTAAACATAAACGATATACAACACTAACATTACCAATGTTTTTTTAAAAAATAGATGATGGGTAAATATAGATGAAATTTTTGACCTTTAAATAACAAAACAGGTATGGAATTCACAGAAGACATTTATATTCCCCTAGTCTCTGAGACCACAATTAAGCATATAAATAAAGGAATTTATAACATAGTGTCATCCCAATTCTTTCTGAAGAAACATGGATTGCAAACCAGAAATGAATAAATGTTACATAAAAATGGATCTTAAACTATGTGAAAAGGCAATATGTACTCTTAGGGAATGCCCATGCTTGCCTGACATTCTAAAAATTGATGTTATGATACAATAAGTTATTCATGACTTTGGTAACACAACAATATTGTTAATCCTAGCAATAAAATATCAAAGATAAATAGGAATGATGACAATTTATCATCAGTACATTAGCTGATGTTCTTTTACACTGCTTTCACATTGGACTCTATGATTACTCTTTTTACCTTTAAGCTTTTTATTCTCTCTCTCTCTCTTTCCCTTCCTTTATCTGTTTTCTCTTGTCTCTCTCTTTTTCTCTCATAAGGAGTGTGTATGGGGGTGTGTATACATATAAGACAAATCATTGTATATATAGACATTAAAGAGAAAATATATGTGTATGGATACACCCTCCAACACACACACACACAGAGTTAAAAAAAAAAATTACACAGTAGTGACAGGCAGTATCTCTCACACACACACACACACACACACACACACACACACAGTCTCTCTCTCTCTCTCTCTCTTTGTTTTCATATAGGATATTTCCAACCCAGTTTCCCAGAGAGAACACTATGGAAAGAATCTTTCTCTCTTCATCTTCTTAGTCTTCCCAGGGATGGGGAAGTGATGTCTCTGGTAGGGGTTTTGGTAAAAGGAACCATGAATACTTGGCTTCCACCTTCCAGGCTCAAATTCTGGGTCTGAGGCCTGCAAAGAGACATTTGGACTTTCTGTGAGGAAAATGCAGTAACCTTTTTCACCAGATTTGCTCCAGCAAACGGCTGTAATAGTACAGCTATGTCTGTGACTGAAGGGAATAAATTTGGCCACCCCCAAATCTCAAATATATATATACACACACACACACACACACACACATATATACATATATACACATATATGTATACACACACATATACATATATGTATGTATACATATATATACATATATGTGTATGTGTGTGTGTATATATATATATATAAAAACTTCTTATAGTAAAATTTGAAAATGAGAGAGGGAAATAATTGCACACACACATACATACATGCATGCAAACTTATAGGTGCAATTTTTTCCTCTCTCATTTTCAAATATTACTCAAAGAAATTAATCCAGCTTCAAATATTCAATTATTTCCTAATTTGTAGTTCTCATATGGGGAATAAAATAGTAGAACTTAACACTCTCAGATACTATTTTAAGTAATTCTAAATCAGAGAATGCCATGGAAATCTGAACACTGGAATGAGGCTACATTTTTTTGTGTGTGTATGCTATGGACAAAATTATTTTTAGCTATAATTCCCTCATTTGCATGGAGATGTAGTGATAGAGTTCAAGAACCAGAATTCAGGGCAATTCTTTCCCAACTCTAGACTCCACTCTGACTAACATAATTTCAATATTGCTTTTTATAAAAATAAAAATGTATTTTAAAAGATTTCATTTTCGACTTAAAACATCGTGCTTTGAAAACCATATAATAGATGCAGACATTTCCTATAAAATAAAATGGTGCACTCTGCATTTCAGTTTAAGGTGGCCAACTCTCCTGATTGTAAACGCTACTTTCTACAACTCATTGTGGAACTAAACTTTTTCGTGACCAGCCAGTTGAAAGAGTATACATGCAGAGTTATATTCTCCTGATGCTCTGGTCCAGTTTTCAAATTTCTTCATCTCTGGAAGCTGCAATATGAACTTAGTTTACTGCATGCACTCCTATTTATCCAGAATTATAAAGACCCAGAGGCGTTTATGTTATTTAACAAAACCATGTTTTTGTAAGAAAATAAGTCAATAAACATGCAGACATACTGCACAAATGTAAGGAATCTCCTATTTTATCTTGATGATGACTATAAATTGGTCAGAAAGAAAATAACAAAACAATTATTACAGACTAGTATATTATCTGCCTAGTGTTTATAAAATTTTATCCTATCTATCCCTCATAAAACCTCAATGAGATAGGTTTTCTTAACACCATTTTAAAATGAAGAAACTGAGGCTCAAAACCACAGAGCTAACAATCAAATTCAGGTCTGGTGAGTGCCAAAATATGCTAAAATTTAAACCCAGTTTAGTATAATGCTCCTTTAAAACTATCAGACACTGCTGGGCATGGTGACTCACACCTGTAATCCCAGCTTTAGAAAGCTGAGGCGAGTGTATTGCTTGATCCCAGGAATTGAGACCAGGCTGGGCAACATGGCAAAACTGCATCTGTACAAGATATACAAAAATTAGCTGGGCATGGTGCCACGTGTGTATAGTCCCAGCCTCTCCAGAGGCTGAGGTGGGAGGATTGCTTGAACCCAGGGAGGTGGAGACTGCAATGAGCCGTGATTGCACCACTGCCCTCCAGCTTGGGTGACAAAGTGAGACTGTCTCAAATAAATAGTTAAAAAAATCTATCAGACACATTAGCTACTCCACTGGTATCTTTAGTCAATATTTTCTGTGAAGTCACATTTTATATTACTTAATATTTGTTGAATGTCTTTTTATGTAAAAATTCAAAAAGAGTAAGATAATATAAAAGAAAACTCTATCATCCCTGCCCTTGAGCTTAAAATAATTTAATTTCAGACAATTTATTCACAGTTTAAAGGCCTGATCACACCCAACCATTCCGTTCTGGTTTTGGAAAGACTAATGAAATAGACAATGTCTTACCCAATTAGGGTCAGGCAGTGCTGACGCACACACAGAAGAAATAATTAAACACATGCACTAAAAAATAAAGTACATGAATAGAGACAGTGGAGGGGTCAAAGCAAAACGCAGGCAAGATAATCCCTAGATTCACAGTTCATACATTTATTGAGCACCGACTGTGCCTGGCATTGTGCTAAATGCTGAAAAAGTACCAATCAAGAATATACACACTCTCTGCTCTCGTGGGGAATGAATAGAGAGTACAGAGAAGTAAACAAGTAATGTCAGTGCTGTGTGATGAGGACGTAAAGGTGCAGAGTGCTCAGGGAATAGAGTACCTAAGGCTGCAGGGACTGGCACAGAGCCCTGTCAAAGAGTAGGTAATATTTTGTAATTTGCCAAACTGACCAAATGAATGAAGAGAAAGATACTCTTGAATCCAACCAAGATAAGAATGATAAGCCAGCGTGAGTTTACATTTGAGGACAGTTTGCTAAATGGTTATTTTTCAAATCTCCTTTTGATATTTAAATTCTTAGAATAATTAGCTACCTTTCTCCTACTACTATCAATGTTACAATGTTAATCATATATATATATATATATATATATATATATATGTCATGTTGTTTTACAGGATGTTCATAGTATAAATTCCTGGCAGCATGTATTGTTCAGTAAGAAAATACAGCATGCACAACAATATTACTTTATGATAAGTATCTTTACATTATGTTTATATACATAAATACAAATACACATGTATGTGAGAGTATTTATGTGTAGAGCAGGGGCCCCCAACCCTCAGGCCACAGACTGGTACCAGTCTGTGATCTGTTAGGAACCGGGCCACACAGCAGGAGGTGAGTGGCGGGCAAGGAAGCATTACCCCCTGAGTTCCACCTCCTGTCCTGTCAGCAGCAGCATTAGATTCTCATAGGATCATGAACACTGCTGTGAACTGTGCATGCGAGGGATCTAGGTTGTGTGCTCCTTATGAGAATCTAATGCCTGATGATCTGATGATCCTAGGTAGAACAGTTTCATCCTGAAATTGTCTGGTAAAAACTGTCTTCCATGAAACCAGTCCTGGTTGCCAAAAAGGCTGGGGACTGCTGGGGTAGGGGTGTAAAACAAATCGATGCTATTAGTATCACAGGTTTACAATGGTTATTTCGTTATTTTTTCATGTTTATTCAACATTTCTGATTTTCAAAAATTCCTATAATACACACAGAACATGTATTCAAATATGCATGCTAATTTTGATTAATCATTATGCTCCACTTGCTGATACAAAAATATATTCAAGGTACTTAGTTTATGGTTTTAGTTAAATTGTATAATAAAATGCCTCCTGTTCTGACAGTGATTTTTTTTATAGTACATAAGAAAGAAAAACAATCCCTGACAATTATGCTAAGTGGAGAAATTACATTTTCAAACTTAAAATATCTTAGTGTTTTAATTTTTGTTAAGTACAAATAGCAAACATTTATAGGCTTAAAATCCACATACTTGGTGTTTTTTATGAATTATGTCAGCTAATTCTCACAAAAACTCTATGAAGGAGGCACTGTTTTTATCTCCACTTCATAGATGTGGAGATTGAGGCTTAGGTTTAGAAAATGAACAGGGGTCACATAAATACTAGCAGGCAGAGCAGGTACTCTATTTTAACCCAGGTGACTGCCGAGCTCATAGTTTTAATCACAGACTACATTGTATCTTTCAGCTTTCTCATAATAAGGTAAAATGAATTTGAAAAAATACAAAGTGGCCAGGCAAGGTGGCTCACACTTGTAATCCCAGCACTTTGGGAGGCTGAGGTGGGAGGATCATGAGGTCGGGAGTTCAAGACCAGCCTGGCCAATATGGTGAAACCCAGTCTCTACTAAAAATACAAAAATTAGCTGGGCGTGATGGCGCACCCCTATAGTCCCAGCTACTTGGGAGGCTGAGACAGAAGAATCACTTGAACCTGTGAGGTGGAGGTTGCAGTGAGCCGAGATTATGCTACTGCACTCCAGCCTGGGTGACAGAATGAGACTCTGTCTCAAAAAAA